>NC_046226.1:30000802-30293302 GCF_009819885.2 Catharus ustulatus
GCAGCATCTCAAAAAACCTTAGCAGCAGTGTAAATCCAAACTGTCTTCCTGCTGTGCTGTTGTGGAGGATACTCTGCCTTTCTAATTTATGGCTGATCTCTGAGTTTTCACCAGTGTAACATCCTGTACTTGGTCTTCAGTGTTGGTAATAGTCATCCACCTTCCTAATCTAACACCCATACCATATACTTCTGTAAATCTGTATTTCTACATCATGTAATGCACAACTGTTCAGAGGTTTGGTTTGTCCCTCAAAGAAGCAAAGTCCACCAGCTAACACAGAGAGTACTCAGCTAGTATTCAGTTGGCTGACAGAGACACAGTATGCCATATAAATAACCTGATAAAATGATCAAATATCATTCTGTTACTGACAATGGCAAAAAGCACCCTACCAAACCAAATACGGCCAGGATCTCATTGTAAATGTATTTCAACCATTTAAGTGGGAGGCAAGCATGTGAATTCCTTTTATAAAGTAAAAATCACTATGCCATAGTGATACTTAGCGATTTTTCAGAGTCAGCAAAGGAACTCTAGTCCTTGGGACTCTCAGACATACCAGAGAAACATGCAAGCACAAACATAAAGCTTTAAGAAAGCTTTAACTAGCACATAAATCAGTATTTTGCACACAGGAGAGTTTTCCATTGAGCATTTAAATACAGGGATTTAGTTCCCTAAATATAAACAGCCACTTCTGAAAAACTGGGTTAATAACAATATGTCTGGAAAAGTACTTGAAATCCAAGTATTTTTTCTTGCAGTCTGTCATGTGCCACTCAGTGCTCTTAGCCCAACATGAAACTGGAAGTCTGTTTCCCTGAAAAATGCAGAGCCTGCTACAACTTTCATCTGTGTCTGCCAGAAAACTCTGACTGAGAGATTTAATGGCTGCCGGTTCCGCATATGTTTCTGTCAACGTGATCCTCAGCTCCAACTGTGTCTTACAGAGAAATGCTTGAACACATGAGAGCTACAGCTGAGCTGCACAATGACAAAGGCAGAGCTGACACAGTGATCTGGTTTTAGAACAGAGATAATATCTTAATTCCTTATCTAGAATATAAAACGTACTGCTTGAATAGGATGCTGTGATTTATAGCTGGATTGCCATCATGTATGCTTTTTACATAATGCAGTAAATAGATTTGATAAGGCTCTCTTAATTATGATCTGTTAATTTATTCTAAGGGCTATATTGCATGAATTCACAAAATGAAATCTGGTCCAACTTGTTTTATTGTGTTGCTGGCTCACCTGCTATACCTCTCAGCCAAAATTCCATTATTTTTCCTCTATATGGAAACTTCTCATGTCATTAATAGTTAAACAAGCATTAAAGATTGCCTGCAATATTCTGTAAGACTTTATGAAATACACACATCCTTGTCTTCACCCATTCCTTTCAAAGGCATGGGTTTACAAACACAGAGCTCAGAAAAAGAGGTTTGATAGGTTAAGAAACTATTCAAAAAAGGGTCATAAAATCTGAATCAAAATCAGACCAGCACAGCAGTTTGAGTTGAGATTTTGTTTTTATTTCAAATCAAAACCTGGTTCATAAACTCCCAATAAATAAATTCAACTGTCATGCCTTTCTAATCTCCCTGCCTACTGATAATGAAAAGAGAAGCATCTTCTTGGGCAGAGCAGGTGTCAGAAAAAAAAGGAGCTAGACTGAGCCCCAGGCCCAGTACGTGGTTATGTCCTTGCTGGGTTAAGTTACGAAGAAATCCAAATCATTCAGTATGTGGGTGAAAGGAGGGAGAGGTCCATGCCTTTCTTTCTCCTTAGGCTCCTCATGAGGCTTACACTGCCCCTCCTTTCTGAATAAGGTTATCAAAAAATCCATCTCAGAACAGCAACTAAGGGATATTCATGATGACAGCAGCTGCAAAGTTGTTAAAAATATACAAAATTTCATTGTGTGGGTGGAAAGATTGTCCTTGCTGAACAGAAACAGAAATCCTAGCGCCCTGATGTTTTTGGCTACAGCTTGCTATATTTTGACACATAGTCTAGAAACCCCAATCTAAGTTGTGCTTGTTGTCCAAAAATTTTTTCAATGCAATGTTTAAAAATAAAAGTCTGAAGTCACAATTTTTTCCCCCACTTGAACAAGGCTCTCATGTTCAGAGATGAGACAAGAGAAATTATTTCTCCACCTGCTATCAATACAGTAGGCCAAGCTGCCTGGGGTAGCTAAAAAAAAGCATTCCACAACTCCACATGGATTTCAGTGGATTGCTTAGCAGAGCCAAGATTTGCAGCTTTCAGCTGCTCCGGTGGGCTTGTGAGGCAAAGTGCACAGAAAATGTCATGCCAAACATTCCTTCAGAGCAGATGGGGAGAGGCATATTTATTAATCATCACAAAACCTGTTATATATGTTTAAGTCTTTTTATTAAAAAAATTTCTTTTCAGCCATTTATGGAACAGCTACTAAGCTGAACCTCTGCTCAGCAGTATGTGACTACAAAATCAGGGTTTTACTTTGTCTCCAGTATCCAACTGGACAATGGATGGCAATGACCACAACATGCTCCCGACTGACTCTGACTTCAAGCATTCTTTCTGACAGCTAAAATTTACTAATACTTTATGGTTCTGTATTTCTGAAAGTAAAGTTACTGATGAAGAACCTGATATCTAAAAGTTGAAATTCTTTTATTTAGCCTAGCTTATTTTTCCATAGCGACATTAACAACCTACAGAAATGCACTCAAACCGAATTAAGAGAGATGTCACATGTAACTATCATCACTCAAAGCTGTACTTTGCTTTCTAGCCATATATCCCTGTCTGTAACCTAACCTTGAAAAATATGTGAGTCCCCTGTCCTCTCCAAAAGCTTCTGAAAGCATCTAAAAAATTTTAAAAGAAGTATCTTAAGACTCAAATCATATTTTCTACCATTGAAGGCAAAAAATACTTGAAAATGTGTGTGTACTTCACAATCATTTTCCCTTGCGCTGAGCCAAAGGTAATGACTTAGATTTCTAGTGCATGTAGTGAAGAAACAGTAAATAAATAGCTATGCATCCTCTCCAAATCATTGCTGCACTCCTCAATTTTCTCATCCATCATAAATCTAATGCACAAATGACTTAAGATATCACACACACAAGGGCAGCCCACTGCTGTGGTTTCACAGCTGCCAGGGTATTGGCTGCAGGAGGCAGTGCTGCAGAATGAACGAACTCTATGGAGCCTATCTACAGGGGCTCTCCTCATGTTATTTAGTCAAGGCTGGGCTGTGCTGGGGTTTTTACCCACCCAGTATCCCTGCTGCATTTTCATCTTCCACTGAAATCACTGAAAGAGTTTGAGATAGCAACAGACTCCGATCCCTATGATTCAACCTGAGGCTCCACTCCTGGCAAAGACTCCTTGCTGCTACATTACTGTAGTTTTTAATAATTACTAATAACAATGTTATTAGCACATTACAGCTGTTCAATTTTATATTCTGCAGTATATGCTTCACTGATGCTTTTTGCATTTCTCTAATTTCTCTTTTTGCATTTCTCTAATATGTTTGTCTCTAGTATGAGGAAATTTTCTACTGAATGAATTTATAGGCATTCCATCTTAGTCTTTTTTAAGCTGGACTGTATGCCTTCTATATTTCATCTACTTGCATTTTCATTCATTTCTTGCACTACCTGCAGTGTGTTCACTTTAAACAGCAAAACTTCTTGATGTTTCTGAAAGGTTCATTTTAAAGCAATAAATAAAAATAGCTGAAGACACCATCTTGTGTCCTCAAGAAACAGTATCATTTGTTTACATTTAAGAATCATGACAGCAGCTGCTTGCAGACTGGGATCACACTGATTATTATGCCTTGGTATCATTAGAATATTTCTTCTACTTGTATTACAGATATATTGGAGCTACCAGAATGAAAATGTCTGCATGAAAACTATGATGAATGAAATAGGTACTGACACCTAAGGCTTGACAACTAAAAAATAGTGAGAGAAACTGATAGAAGCACTCAGAGAAATAATATATTTCTTATGGAAAAAAAAAGACCCTGAACAGCCAGAAGATGTTTTGCCTCAGGAGCAGCAGAACTGCAAAAGTGTGGTTTCCTGTAGATTTGTAACCTTTATCCCAATCTCTCTCCTGCTGCTTACCTTATTATGATGATTACAGCTCCTTCTGTCTTCCTTTGAACCCTCCGCTGGGGAAGAGACAGCATGAGCTGTGGCCTGTTACCAGCTTCATCTGCACTGATTGGCCAAGGAGTTATTCTTAAATAGACAGTGAGTCTGGCAGTGAGAGCTCTTGTCCTCCCTCTGTTAACTTTCTCAAAACTTCTAGGATTGTCTCTGGGATTTTCCCATCGTTTTTGAAATCACTCTGTAGACTAAAAAGTTGTGAGTCATAGGTTCAGTAGATGGACATTCTGCTTGCATAAGCCATTCCTTTAGGAAACCAGTCTAAGAAATGTTACTTTTCTCTTGGCAAGATAGCTACAGCACAGTTAAACTGGAATGGTTCAGGAGTTAAACTTTACAAAAATAATTTCCAGTAGTCAGTCACCTAGCATTTAGCTAGTCTATTTTGAACTGTACAGAGATTACTACTCCTAGTTTATCTTATAAAAGCAGAGACAGAAAGCAACAGAACTTCAACAGGAACCTTATAGAAATGTCAATCTATTGTTTGAGTTTGATATTACAGGGTAAAATGAAGCTAAATAACAAAGCCAGTGTCACCAGTAGAGCTGAAGACTTCTTACCTTCCACCTAAGAAATGAGAGTGATTCAGCTTCTTGTGATTTTCCAACAACAAAGGGCATGCACAAACTGGATGGACTGGTGACAGAGCCAAGGATAATCCACAAGGATTATTTTAAAGTATGTGCACATGTTGCTTCTCTGATACAGCTTGATATTCATCACTCCTGCTGCCAGCATGAACTTCACTTCTGTTGCCAAAGCTGTGTCATGCTCTAGAGCAAGAAACATCTATTTTAAGTCAGTCACGGCCCAGAAGAGGGCAAGGCTGTGCGCAGACTTCTGAAAAGTAGCTTACACTGTGTAAAGTTGAGGTACATATCTTGTATGAGCTCCCTTTCACTTCATTCTAGGAGCAGATCACCATACAGAATGAAGTGAGTTATTGAAATGAGTGTTGAAAGAGATGGAATTCAAAGGGTTACTAATCAAAGACAGACTGAAGCCAAGAAAGTACAAGACTTTGAGGAATGAGGAGAAGAAGGAAACTGGCAGAAGAAGCTGAAGTAGCAGGGAAGCATGAAGAGTAGCCTAAATGATTTCATGAAGATTACTTTAGTACCAGGGACCTGGAGACAGAAAGAAGTGCAAATCTTACCATGTATCATGCCATGTATAGCACAGCAGAGTTTTGGATAAGGGCCATAACAGGAATAGAGAGATCATAAATTGTGGGACATTATTGTTGATATTGGTTTGCATCACAAAATATCATATTGGACCTAAGCAATACATCTGTACATATGCACATATGTAAGGATGATTCTTAAAAGAGTAAATGCAGATACTGCCCCAAGTCAAACATTGTTAACCTAAATACATGACCTTTACAAGATGTTCAGGCCATGAATACAAAAGCTACACTTTCCCAATGTGTCATCTCAGCTTCCAGCAGTCTGCACTTTAAAGCTGTCCTGAACCAGAGGTTAGACTGAGATGATTGTATTCAGTCCCAAGCAACTTTGCTTTCACAAATCTGTCAAATAAAGAGTTTTTCCACTTTGGGCATAAAAATGTTTCTAAGCAAAAACAAGTCTAAAATTTCACTGAAAAATGTACAGTTACCTAATGTGATTATTTTAAATGTGTTGCTTTTTATGAGAAGTCAATATTAATAAACAATAAACTTTAAGAAAAACATTTTGAAACTATTTTCCTTTTTATATATTCTCTTAGTGTTTGTTGCACTTACTATTCTAAGGTTCTTGATGACTGAACTGGGGGAACATTTCCATTTACAATAGCAGTCACAACTTGGGGAAATGTTCTTCAAAAATATTTTTTCTTTTTTCAGAATCACAGAATCAAAAATTGGGTAAGATTGGAAGGAATCACAGTAGGTCATATGGTTCAACCTCACTGCTCAAGCAAAGACATCCTAGAGCACATTGCATGGGATTGCTTGCAGATAGTTTTTTAATATCTCCAGTGAGAGAAACTCCAAAATCTCTCTGCACAACTGGTTCCAATGCTCAGTTACACACATAAAGTTTTTGTCTTATTATTCCTGCAAAACTTTCTGCCCATGGCCTCTTGTCCTGTTGCTTGTCACCACCAAGAAGAGCATGGTGCAAACCTCTTGATATCCTCCCTTCAAACCCTCACAGGCATTGATGGGGGCCCCTCTCAGCTGCCTTTTGTCAAGGCTGACCAGGCCCAGCTCCCTCAGCCTTTCCTCGTAAGAGAGGTGCTCCAGTCCCCTCATCATCTTCACAGTCCTTCACTGGACCAGCTCCAGGAGCTCCCTGTCCCTCTTGTCCTGAGGAGCCCAGAACTGGACACAGCACTCCAGGTGAGGCTCACCAGGGCTGAGCAGAGGGGCAGGACCTCCCTTGACCTGCTGGCAGCGCTCTTCCTAATGCAGCCCAGGATCCCATTGTCCTTCTTGCCCACCAGGACACACTGCTGGCTCAGGGACAGTTTGTTGTCCACAGAGCTGCTTCCCAGCAGGTCAGCCCCAGGCTGTGCTGGTCCATGGGGTTATTCCTGCCCAGGGGCAGGACCCCGCACTTGCCTCTGTTGAATCTCAGACAGTTCTCTGCCCATCTCTCCAGCCTGCTGAGGTCCTTCTGCAGGGCTGCACAGCCCTCTGGGGTATCAGCCACTCCTCCCAGATTGGTGTCACCAGTTAACTTTCTGAGGAGGGATCTGAAACCTTCATCCAAGCCATGGATGAATAAATTAAAAAATACTCTGTCATGACAGTTTACATTTTACTGTTTAAATAAAGAGGGGTTTTTTCGGTCTAGAGAAAACTTCAGTCGAATGTTCTAAAGTGTTTATAAACATTCTAGAAAAATGTTTATTAAAAAAAGAAAATATTTTCACATATTTATAATATTCCTTTTTATATCTAGAAATCAGCTGCAGGAACTTAAAAACAAGAACAGCACAATAACATGGAATATAACTAAATCTTGGGAGCATATGCTCCTGAGTATGGAATGAAGCATATGAGCATGGAATTCTTAGTTATAATGGAGAGAAAGAATGTGGAAAAAGCAAAACTAGCAACTTCTTAAGGGATGCCAAGAGACAGTCACAGCTATAAAACAAGATGGAGGGCAGAATTTGAGAGTCATTTACTTTGAAGAGGAAATTCAAGCACTGTGAATGGAAGGGGTCAATCAAGGATATGGTGACTGTAAAGCACTAAATCTAATCCAAAGACTTCACCCAGTTACAGCAAATTCCAGAAAAATGCACAGGTATGAAACAATGAAGAATAAATAGAAAACAATAACCAATGTTTTATGACTGACTTCACTGTAGTCCATAATATAACTTTCTTTTACTTTATGACAATGCCCTAAGCAATAAAAAATGAATTGTCTCCTTTCTCCAACAAAAACAGTGCTGGGACTGGGTTACATTAATGATTTCTTTGTCTGACAACCCCAGAAGTCTACAGAAGAATAACAAAAAAAAAATTGGTGAAGGATTTTTATTTTTAATTTTCAGAAACATAGGCCAATATGAGAACAGAATCCAAATAATGAATTTCCTAGGTGCATTTATTTATGCTTTCACTGGTCATTTTTTGGCACCAACAGGTGGACTCTTGGAGCCTTACAGCCTATACTACCAAGATGGTTACCTATACCTCAATTGCCATTCAGTGTCACAGAGAATATACAAGGAATGTGATGTAGCTAACATTTCATAGGCTCAGTCCCCAGCAGACCTTAGTTATGCCACTTTACATAAATGAGCATAAGCAGATATGACAATGAAACTCCTGCTTTACCAGCTGCTAAGGAAAAATCTATTGTTAGGCAAAAGACTGTATCATAAGGCAGCATAAATCCATCTGTGTTGTTCTATTTATGTGGTACAAATGCAGAAGGAGTGTGGCACATCATCAAGTTTCATGCCATTTACTGTGGGAGGAGCTGCACTCCATCCAAACTAAAAGAAACCTGAAAGCGTCACCATCAGCATATGAGAACTACAGACCCTTAGCACAGATGTGGTATAAAAATGAAAGCAAACTTGAAGGGTGAGGAAATGGTGAGCAATGTACTTTTTTTACACTTCCTGAAATGCTATATTCTTTTCAAGAAAGATGTTAGTAAAAATTTTAAATTTTGTCACTTCTTATTTAATCTGCATCAGCCTCATGGCTGCTGAAAAAGGTCACAGTTATTCTAGGCCCGCCATTTATCTATAACTGACCATTCATAACAAAAAGTCACTCATACAGACTGTACTTCACATACCTACCAGATAACTTTCTCCTTCTGGAGGAAATCATAGAAGGTTCACATTATTAGTACGTGTCTCTATCTTCTCCAGGATAAGAAAATAGATTGTCAGAAGGAAAATGGAGCAGAAATAAATTATCATAGTCCATACAGTTTACTGCAAACTAAGTTTGAGCTCTGGATTTTCCCCTCCCATTTTGTTAAACACTAAGATCAGAGAACACTTAGTTAATCTGTTCTTCTGAAGCAGTATGTCAAAACTGTCAGAAGTGATACAGGAGCAAGAACTTGTATTCTGATTTAGATGTTCCAAACTCTGACCTTTTTTTGCACCCCTCTTAAAATCACACACATACCCCCAGTTCCCTCTTCTCTCCTACACTGAACTTCTGGCCCATCTCTAGAGCAAAGACTGCAGAGAGGAATGAAGCGATCTCTTCAGGTGAAGTCTTTTATGTGAGTTGAATTTAATGCTCACAGTGGTTAGCCTTTCTAGTGCAGAATAGTTCTGGGATATGAATCAACTCTTCTCCAGGCACAGGGAAGAGCAAAGGATAGAAATGCAGCTGACAAGAAAATACTCTCTTTTTCTAGCCCACTTTTTCAATGGAGAAGTGTTGATTGTTTTTAAATTTCTTGATTCCTGCCTGACAAATTCCAGGTTTCACTCAAAAAGTGAATAGCACAACTTGAAATGGATGGAAACACTTTAAATGCTCTAAAGGTGCTAATTACTCTGAATGATGGAACAATATTGAGAGAACAAGAAAAAAGGAAAGCAATGGTTCTATAGTAAGCCAAAAATGAAAGTGATGCCTCTCCTTCAAAAATAAAGAAGAATAAAGATACTTTCTGTCTTATTTAGAATGCTTTTCCTTCCATTTGCTGCAAGTTTTTTTGAATACTTATACAAACAACAAATAAATCAGAGTACTTTCAAAGTGCACCAATATAAATGCTAATTGCATTTATATGGTAAGTCAGAGCATAAGAGCATCTTTGTTTAATCAACACAGTACATTTGAGCACTTCATTTATGGCAAACTATTTGAAAACTCTAAGTGATACAGAGAGTATATATTTCATTGATATCATGTAACCTAGGAATTCCAGACTTTCTATGTCCCTTCATGCAGAAAATGAAGGATTTAAACTCATCAGATTATGAATTCTAGCATATTGTATCTTATCTCTTTGCAAAAACTGTGCTTCAAGGCTGTTTGTAACTGCAGATCCAGATTTCAGCTCTCTCTCATTCTTCAGTTTCACATCATTCTGACTGCAGCCACATACAATTAGTGTTTATATTCACACACCAAGAAGTCATACACATCAGAATAGAAATAATCGTGCTTCTCACTTTTTGAGCTGCTCTGCAATGGGCAAAAAGTTTTCTTTTTAGCAGCAACCAAGTTGTTCTATGAGTGCAGTATAGCTCCAGCCCACCACACACACTCATGAGTCTTTGCCTCAGAAACTCACAAATTGAACCATTGATGGAGCTTTGCAAGCCGAAGGCAAGCAGCATTATCTCTTTTCCTTGATAAATCCTGATGAACTTAATGTCTGTAAGCAATAGTAATGCACCTATCCAACCTCAACATCTTCACTTCATTTGTTAACAAGGTGTTCAAATCCTGTGACGCAGTTTGCTAGAGTTTTGTCACTGATACCTCACTAAAGATCAAGGCGAATTCCCACAGCACTTAGTCAAATGCTTTTACAAGTAAAGGTTTTTACAGTTTTACCTGGTCCAGAGTGCCTGTTGACAAGCACAGAGGAAGAGCAATCTCTGTGTAATACTTTTGATGAACACTGTACACACACCACTTGACAGGTCCTTAGATGATTTCACTTTTTAGTGCTGGAAGCAAATTAAATCTTGTCCATGAGTTCTCACTATTAAGAGATTATCACTTATTGTTAATGAGATGAGCATGCATTTCCTCACTGTCATCATTCCCTCAGCAAAATACAGTGCTATTGGGAGTCCTTACATGGCGTTCAATGTTCAGACATCAGATGTCTCTGGGCAGTTTACCTAGAGAGAAGTATCGCATTAAAAGATCACAGTGCTAAGTACTGGGAACAATTTAAGTGCAAATGTCATATCTAATAGTTCTTAAACAGTCAGTTTGAGCTTTAAAAATGCAGCAAGATACATATCCTCCTGCTCTGTTTTGGCTCTGACACTGCATAAGCAAGGTCATTTCAGGTGATCTATATATAGAGAAAGATCTTAGTCTCTTGAACAGTATACTGAAAGAACCCTGCATAATTGACTGCTACAGGGAGTGGATCCAGCTCATTATTTGAATTACACATCCATCTGTTTCAGTCAGGGTGGTTTACAAAGAGCTTGCAAGAGCTAGTTGAAATTGTCAAATAGCACACCAGATAATTTTAAACTACAGAAGTTTAATATTCACTTACTTTTGTGAATCAGCAATTTCAAAGGAAAGGGGGAAAAAGTTTATTCTGTAACCCAGAGATTTTAAGGAGCTTATACTGTCCTCTTTTTGTCCCTGGACTATCCATTATTCTGAGCCAGGATTTTAGTTATTACTTGCCCCTTTGCTTTCTAATTAATTTACTGTTTTCAGTTTAGCCTGTCAAGTCATTTTTCAGTATTAAATATTAAAAGAGTGTTTTTATATCATAACTTTCATAAAAATATATTCAAAGATGCATCTTTTGCTCATGCATTTTTTCTAAAATATTATGGAAAAGAAGAATGAAAATATAGATGTGTGTCACATTTTTTCAGAATTCAATTTCTTCGTGTTTTGGCTACTAAGAGATTAGGCAGATTTTGACTATGATTTTATGCCCACATATAGAAATACTATCCATTTACTGTCTTATTTTACTTGCTCTTTTTATTAACTGCTCTAAGCAGAGGCCTCTGCTGTGCCTGATGCTGAGGTGCCTTGATTCTGATCTTTTTCAAAATCACAACCTGATTTTCATAATCTTGACTGTCTTCTGATCTCAATGAGGATCTTTACTGCAATTTACCTTCTGCTTTATTTTGTATTGTGTACATATCATGTTTTAAATCTCTGATTCCCTTAAGGTCCTGATATATAAATAGATTGCTTTTATGATTTTTAGTCAAGATGCTAAACGAATTTCAGAATGTTGAAAGGTTTATTGCTTTGAAAACTTATATTTTGCACAAGGTCTGGGAAAGTACCTCAACTTCTACACATACTTGGTGTCATAGAAAGAATGACTGGAATAAAATGGAAGTGGGGTAAATATTTTCAGATAAGCTTTTAGAATTACAGGAAGAACGCTAATAAAGCCAGAATAGTCCATATACTCTTCCTGTATCTTCAATTCAAACAGAGCTTATTCTTAACCTTAAAAGGTTATTCTTCATACCTGAGACTATTAATTCCTAGGTGTTCTTCCAGTTCTGCTGCTGCTATAACTTTTACTTATTTTTACTGTGGTCTTTAGTTTGAGTATGATGTGCTAGAATTTATCCTCCAATCCAACTCATTAGAAAATGTATCTTAAAAAAGATCAAGAGGATGCCGGTCCTTCTAAATACCACTAAACCCATACCTCTCCACTTGGCCTTGCTGTTTTAATTACAAAAAGCCGAATTTCTCCAGACCTACTTCAGGCCACTCTTATTTGGGGATACTTTCGCATCTTTTAGATAATAGATGAGGTGGGAATTACCCAGTAAATATGCACTTGTGTCATCTATTATTAAAATTCAGACACACCAGTTTATTTCTGTCCAGAAGAATGGATTGAGAACAGGCATTTCTCTTTTTTTAACCACAGAATTTATGCCAACCCTACCTAAACCTAACAATAAAACACAGATGTTATCAATCCCAGTCTACAGATTCAAAATTGCAATTATCGAATTACAACAGCTAGCATTTCCACCCCACAGAGATATTTTCCCAATAGAAAGGTGAATATTTTTCAGATGGGGAGATCATTACCTCTTTGATAACCATCCTTCAATCACATGTTGTCATCAGACCAGATCTCTTACACACCTGCAAGGTCACAAGTCTTCTCCATAGTTCAGAGGAGACAGGACAACTTGCAATATCAGATGAGTTCATGTTCTTCAAATGGGAGCTGAAACAGAAGTGCATTTGAGGGATGCATCAGCATTCCACTGTGCCCAGGCTCAGAATATTGCTTCTGAAGGTTCAAGATACAAAGATGAACCCAGAAGAGAAGTCAGACTGCCTCTCTGACTCCCACTTAGTTTTTAACGACTATCAAGAGAGCAAAATAACTCAGTCTACTGACCTACCCATGCCTTCATTCACACAAACAAGTCTTTGAAATGGCTCACAGAGAACCAATGCTTGCCATTCAGCAGGCCAGTGTTCTGGGTCATATGTCCACTGCCCCCAAGAAACTGCAAGGTTAGACCAACCATAAACCTTTACTCAGCAGAATGGCAGGTTTCCAGATTGACAGTGGACTGCAGCTGACAATGCCTACTCTTCCAGCTGTGGTGAAGGACAGAAAATGCTCATGTGAATCCTACTTCTTTTACATTAAACTGAAATGAGACAAAAATATAAATAACTGCACTCAGCAGAAACAAGCTTGAGATGGATCAGCCTTGATTTTAATCATTAAAATGTCATAACTATGCAGACTATTCTGCATAATGGATTTGGGAAAAGGCAAAAAGACTGGAGGTGTTCACACAGTGTACATCTGACACCCATTTTTTCCTATCATTATAAAGGAAAACTGCTGCTTCATGTAGAGTCTGAATCAGAACATTTCTGAGCGCAGTGTTTCTTTCTATATTGGTTAGGTTCTGTACTAAGCTAAACTACTCTGATTTGTTTGTAAATGGTGCATTATTTAATGCAAATGTCAGATGGTCATTCTTAGGAATACAGATATTATACAATATCTGAGACAGGAGCTGTCAACAAATTTTCTCAAAAAGTGTCATTCCACGAGAATACAAGGAAGAGGGAAGAACATTCAATAATCTCAGACACTGGTGATAGAGAAGAAAAGTCAACTCTTCTGAGTAATATTTAGGATTCCGAGAAATGCACATCTAAAGACAATGCAGTTTTCAAGTTTTTAGTTTTCAGATTGAACACTAGAAAAGAAGTCTTTTCAAAGAAACAATTCCTCTAAATATAGTATTACTAAAAAATCTATTGAACAAAATTGAAAATGAAACACACTGTAGACTTTAATTCCTACTAAACTTATAAAACTGGACAAATAAATATCCAAAGTCATAGGTTGCAGCATGGAAAAGTATTTAACCCCACTCTTTAAGGAAAGTATTTAGATTCAGACTGTCATGTAAGTATTTGATCAGTTTAAGGTATGGCATAGTCTCATGATTTTCCTTCAGAATTTTGACATATTATTTTCAATGCCAGACATTATCTCAGTTGTTTGTCATTGGAACACTAGAGCCACTTCAATAGCAGAGCACAAGACATCTGAATGGTGTTTGGATTACGTGTCTAACACCAGTTGCATGAAAAGGTTCCACTGGCTCCTCCAGGCTGTTCAGCATGGCAGCAGAACTACTTCTGCCTTTTGTCCCTGAAGCCTTGCATTCAGGCTCCACATCTGTTCATTTGAAATGGGGAGTCAAATTCAATCCAGCACAGAAGTCAGCCCTCTCATTGCTCTCACACTGCTGGGTACAGACTATTTAGGCTGCCAATCCAATAATATAGGTCAAGTACAATGCCAGAAAAATATATTTTTTTCTAAATTCTTTATTCAAAAGAAAATCTTTACCAATTTAACAGGGAAAAAAATAGAGCATACATATTACAGACCACTTTATAGGTATGGAAAATGTCAGCTCATAAGACCACATGATTGTGCATTATTCTATATGCCATAGCATTTATATATATCAAGACTTTTAAAGCAGACACTCAATAGTCCATGGAATTTGGAAATACAGCATTCACTCTGAAATACTCTGAAGACACACTTGAAGTTCAAGGGGAACGCTACCCTTGTTAAAAGCCCTGAGCAGCTCAAAAACTAGGCTTAAAGTCACCACAGTATTGCATACTCCTGGATTGTGTACTGTGAACACCTCTCAGTAATTCAAATGGGACTGGATGTATCCATGCATTTCCACAAGACAACTCTATTAACTTAGTGATGCATCTGGACTTATTCAGATCCTGTGTTTGACTGGAACAACAATGTCGTGTATATCAACCCTACTGAAAAAGAAAAGATATCCTAGGTTGTTGGAGCTCTTCTCTGACAGCTCCCTTAGGAAATAATACAAAAGTATTTATTATTTATATACAAGTCAGCATGTCAACACATTTTTAGATAACTCTCTGTACATTTTTCTGTTTAGCAGTGGAAACTACAGAATAAATTATATATGACAATTGTGGCTATTCTAAGAAACTTGGTATTGCACAACTGACAATCTACAAATTAGATGCAAAATGCTGCATGGAATTGATATTTCTTGGTATGCTGTTTATGTTCCTAACTATTTTGTGCCACTATCTGTATAAAATTAAGATTAAATCTTCTAAACACAGCCTTCTGTAGTCTGATAATATCTGTCCACTTTGTGCACTTTCAGTTGTCCTGAGGTGGTATGCCAGATGTTAGGAAGGTTGTATTTTACTTCAAAACCCGCAGGTATAGAGCAAACATATTTTGCTATGCATACCATCTGGTACCTGTTTTTTTACCAGAGAACAGAGCATGTTTAATCATTACATCAAATCCTGTAATAGTTAAATCAAATTAATTCATACAGATATATTCATTTTTCCCCCACTGTTTTTCCAGTCAAAGTAATCTGGTTACTTTATGTGACAGCAAATGTAGTCACTGGACCAAATTCTTCTCTTAGATGCACACATATAATCAACAGGAAGTTGGTAGATTTGTACGAATGTAAATGCTCACAGGATGATCAGATATGAGCAATAACTATGTTTAATAAAAGTATCTTATATACATGGCAAAACACTGTGTTCTATTTTGCTGTTTTGATCTTCATTATTTAATTAGTAAATCAAAATTAACTTAGTCTTAAAGATATGCATCAATGTCCTATAATTTATTTTTTCCTGCAATATGGGTCTAAAAACATTTCTGATGCTGATCAAAATTCAAATAATAAGACTTTTATCTAGTTCTCCGACAGTTTCAATTAATAAAGATTTTTTCCAAAGAACAAATAATTTTTAGAACTGTTGCTTCATAACCTGTTCGGTCTATTTTTCACTTCGCTGGTTTCTACCCTCTTTTACTGCAATTAATGATAGAAAAAAACAAGTAATTATATATGTAGGTTTCTTTTTTGTTAAAAAAATTATAAAACACATTTGCAGAATTGTTTTGGTACAGAGGTTTGGTACAGAGAAATGTTTACCTCTCAGCTCAAGAGGTAATATTTCCACAGGATTCTTCTCCTCCTCTGACCTGAGATGCTCATGTCACAGTGCTGTTAATCACTGTGAAACTACTTTGCAGCTTAGATTTGCTGCATTCTGTGGTTATTTTATAAGCAAGCCCACCTTATTAGAAAGATCCATCATGTTCTCATACCATTCATACTCCTTTCACAAGCAGACAGTAGTTGCTAAAAAAAAAAATATTGGACAATTTGAAGAACCTGACTTAAAGAGCAGTATTAAATGGTATATAGTAATTGAGCAACCACAATACAGGTAAGAATGGCAGGGAACAAATTAGGGTGATTGCACAGACTAAATACTAAACTAAATCATTAGACTAAATCCTTATGGTTACCAAATATTACTGGAAGATACTTTATCAGGACAGCAGCCTGCTATGAATTTGCACATTTTTTTTCACAGACACAAACCAGAAATATTTGCTTCATGGATAGGGAGTGCAAATGTAGCAGCACTGATCATACAAATGTCTTTGTGTTCAATAGCCACTAAATTACCAAGAAAGTGACAAAAGGTGGTGAGTATTTTGCACTGTCATTGCTAAGTCTCAACCAATATTAGCAAAGCTGGTCATTGAAATTAACCTTGCGTGGAGGCACTGTTCAATAGTCCTAGTTAACTGGAAGAATTAATTAGAACAGATTAGGTACAAAGTTTTAATTTTCAAAGGCAAACTGCTAACTTAAGCAAACTGGTCAAATTAATTACTTATGCTGAGGAAGTTTTTTGCCAGTTGAAAAAACGCGCTGAAATTTCTTTTAAGTAGATTTGCAAAAAGTACCTAGAATTTGCTAGTTGTCCCAAATAAATATAAAAAACTTTTAAGGAAATATTCTGTATTCAATTGAATAGTCAACTTGAAAAATGAAAACCGATTTTCATAATTATTTAATAAAAAAATTTATTGTCCATTTCTCAATAAATCAGTACAAATTTATATGTGCATATGTTTTTTTGGTGGAAATAAAGACAGAAAGTTTAAAATTAAAATCCATTCCTCACTAAAATGAAAACATGATTTAGTGGTTAGAAAAAGTGGACCTGCAAAGCTGGTAAATGGTAATCCATACAAATAATTTTGCACAAGATACAGGGCTGCAATTAGATGCGTATCTCACTTTTCCCCTTGATATCAAGTTCTCATCAGGTGTCACCTCACTACATATGGAGAATATTTTTGGAATTCCCAGTTCTTTCACCTTCAAGATTTTTGCATAATGAGATTCACTTTTATTCATCTTCTTTTGCTCAGAAAAGCTGATGAATTACCTATTACTTTCCTATAAACATCCTTGGGTTGAATTCAAATTATTAAAGCCAATTAACGAACATAAATGCTAAATGTTTCTTCTTGTCCAGAGTTTTAGGCAGTGGTCAGACCTTCCTGACATAAAACTGGCCTAGGTCTGACTGAGTTCTTGGTCCTAGATCATAACACCTTCAACAGCACCAAATGCTGGCTCCATGCACTAGTGCCATAGTAAGTTTGAAAAATTTCATCATGTATGAAAATACTGCATGATTTTCAGGAAAATTATAATTTCCTACACAATCCAAAGTTTCTGCTAATATTTTAGGTGGTGATAGCAGGACTTCCAGGTGGTGTCAGATTTCGAACTGTTTCCAATCTCTGACCTGAAGTGAGCAGACAGTCCTTCACTGTGGCTAATCCCGCACTAGAAGTGCTGCCTGTCTCTCTGCCTTGCCCTTTCATGGATTTACAGGCTTAATTCACTCCCAGATCTTGCTTTATTTTTCCAGGATATCTGTAGAGTCATAAACACCTCAATAGGCATAACAGATGAAGTTGAAAGTGGAGAGAACTGATGCTATTTTCTCTCTGTTCACTTCATTTTGTGCAGCACTGTAAGACAGAGGGTGAGAGAAAGATGTGTGAAATCTGTTTAACTACAGGTTCTTATCTGGAATAAACTCATTCAAAACAAGAATTTTTAATATAACAGTTTAACTTGCTAAACCACATTAAGGAAGTTTTCGGACCAATTAAATAAAAATCTCTCTCAACCAGTTTTAGCTGCTTAGAAACATCAAGGATAGTCCTTTGGCCTTTATGCTTTATTATAGGAATGCCAGATAGGAGAATACTTTCAATCACATTGATGTGTTTTAGCGATGAATGGTTCAGTAATGATGTGATTTATTAATGTGGCTCATATATGAGCTACAAAGGTGAATGATAATAAACCTGGCAAAGCTGAGTTACTTAATGACTTAGATGTGATGTGTATGACATATCACTTATGTGTGATACATCAGTTAACAGAATCAAATAGATGTTTGAATAGCTTCCTAGTAATTAGGAACAAGGGTTCACCAACTACTGTGGACAGAGCATTAGAAACCAGTAAGATGATGATTTTTAATTACTAGGCCTTCAGTTTTCCTCTAAGTTTTATTCTAGACCCTGGCAATTATTTTCCTGATGTTGTGTAACTTATCTTTGCCATATTTTTTCTAACCTGGCAGCCACAGACTGCTATTTTCACATAAGACACCAAAAGATTGCACTAGAAAAAAAAGTTGTATTTAAAGAAATAAGAGATCTCACACGTTTTTTGTTTTCTTTTTGAAGAAAACAAAAGAAGTAAGCCATAGAGGAGCAACTAAAAGTTGCTACAATAAAACATCCCATTTAAGACTATTGTTATTTTTGTGACATAACATGCAACACATTTTTTGTAAAACTGCTGCTGAGGCCTCTTGCTTTACCATGGCCACATAACAACAGAATAAAAAGGATTTCACTTCATTATTTTCCCTTTATAACAGTGTGGTTCTACCAAAATCTAAAGGTTCATGGAAAACCCACAGATCACAGAGGACAGAGTCCCTAGATCACCACAGTGAAATAGAAAAAAACCTGTTCAGTTAAACTGTGGCCATTGAACCTTGGTAGGGTTGCACCCAGCAGACATTGAGGAGGTGGTGTGACAGGCTCATTACAGCATCTGAGCATAGCTGTGCAGCTGCAGAATGGAAACATTCCTAATGAGTGAGTGACAGCAAAGTGTAGAGGGACTAGATGCTCACAGAGATGTATAGATTTCCTCAAAGTAGTCAGGTCTGTGGAGTAACTAAATGAGTACAACTGCTAAATTCAACATGTTGCACCAAATGACCCTTAAATAAAAGTGATTGAATTTTTCTCTTGCTGTAATAACAAGACATTCTGCTGTGCCGTGGGGCTGAGCAACTCACTTTTCTTAGCAAGTGTTTCTGTCATTAGCTTTTAAAGTCACCTGAATGAAGTCAAAAGAAGCCTGTGGTTAAGCAGCTGTTGAAGAACAGTGCACATGGAAGGCCTAAGATGTCTGTGCAATGAACAGGACATTTTATAATGTTTTCTTTTGCAAGGATTGAAAGGACAGGTTAAACACAAGTTTAATACAACCTCAGATCTCTCCCATGCATATATATATATATATGTATAAGCATTTTGACTGGCATGTGAGTTTCATGCTGAACTAACAAGTTGACCAGAAAAACCGAGCAGAATAAAAGAAATTTTAAAAGCTTTGTTACTCATTTTGAGGTATCAGACAGTTCAACTGTTCGTATTGATGTAAAGCTGTAACAATTGCACAATAGAATAACCTGCATTAATTTTTATGATATTACATAATTGTAGAAAAAGTGTCAGATTTTTTTCTCTGTTGACATGATGAAAATGTGCTTTTACACAGTCTACTAATCTCAGTGAAGTTATCCCCTCTGTTCATGGGTGACAATTGTCCAGACCACAGTGAACAACATACACTGCAAATATTTCTGCACATTTTTTGTCATTTATCTGTTTATGCCCTTGTATTTTCCATGTCTGTTGCACTTACAGCAAAGCCTTTGCAAGAGGGCAGGCAGCGAGCTGCTGTTTCCCAGTGATCTCAGACCTGCCATCTGAAATAGAACATTGCAAAATTGTTCAAGTAGACGGTTGCTGGGATTCTAACAGAACATTTATGAGAGACATTTTATATGCTCTGAAATACTTTCTCCTGTGCCTGTCAACAACCATCAAGCTTAAAAATAGAGACAGAGTTGCAAGTGCAAGGGCACTCTATCATTCAAACTAACCAGATTAATAAGTGTTTCTTCATGTTTTTAGGAAAGTGAAAATCAAAGATGGTCAAAATTTTCTGGATTTTTTTTTGCTATGTATTTTAAATAACAGATTTTTCAATATTAATAGAATCAGGGAAACTACATTATGGATAAAAGGGTAATTTATTTTGCGTTTTAAATGAAAGTTTTAGATGCAAATTACCCTAAATGCTCAGAAACCCAGCTGCCTTTACAGAAATCATGGCATTCGTCCTGTTGATTTGGCCATAGAGCTTAATGTCTCAATCCAAGAAAGAAATTTAGTACATGCCTCCAAAGGACAGAAGCTGTTTTTTTAGCTGAGAAGGGGATCTGAGAGTGTTGACAGGTATGGAATCTAAAAGCGCAGAAGAGCCAGCCAAAACGTTTTAAGTCACTTGTGTCAGGTCTCAGATCCTCTTCTCTGCAGGAAACTCCTCAAGACTGAATTCTTTAACAAGTATCAAGCCAACTTTCACTCACTGTTGTGAGTGAAAATTTCACTGTTGTGAAATTCTTCCTCTTAGTTGAGGAAAGAACTGACCAAAAGTAATTGACTGCCCATACAAAATAAGCAGAATAAACCTTCCCTATATGCACAGCTCAACTTCCTCTTTTAAAAGCTCACCATTGTAGTTAAATCTCCTTCAGCACTTTGAAAGCTGTTAGAGGATGTTACACAGATAAGTTGCAACAAATTCCATTTTCCTATCATGCCTTTTTGCTACAAACTATCAGACAATCATAGAAAATATTCTAAAATCTACATTTTTACCTGACAAAAGATTTTTATGTGATCAAAGTTCGTCTCCACACCCCACAAAAGAAGATAGAGAGATAACAGCAGGTGAGGAAACTCAAAATACACCCTTCCCAATTACTGCCACACTCATCACAGGAGCCATCAACCCCTAAAATACTCCTCTCAGAGTATAATATTCCCAGAGAAGTGCAGGAGTACAAAAGCAAGGAGAGGACCCAATTTAAAGATTCCAAGGAAGGATTGTTCTGTCTAGGCTTCTCTCAGAGCAGCCCTAGTAAAGCCTCAGTACCAAAGTCTGGATATTAAGCCCACCAACATGAGTTACGACTACAGCATCACTTGATGGTTTTACCCTAGATGAGGTGGTGGAATGTCCCTAAGGATATGGGACATATCACGGGATGGAAGAGAAGTTCAGTTCAAGATTTATTCTTGGATGTTTCGGGAGCAAGGCGAAGGCAGGGAAAGGAAGACAATTTTGGAAGGACCAAGTGTGAGGATAAGAGAAAGGAGGCCAGTCAGGTGCAGTTTTCTCCTTGGTCTGCTTCTCTGGCCAGAGCTGCACCTGACCAGCTCAGCCTGTCCTATCTTCCTTCAAAATCTCATTCAGCGAGGGACTCTCTACTGAGTGTGTCTATACCAGGGTCTGGGTGACAGGAATTGCCACCAGACCATGAATCAGGAATTCCATGTGCCTGTGTGGAAGGGACTGGGGAAATTCAAGAGAGTGAAAGGCAGTGGCAGCTTTAGGTATGTGTATATGTGTGTGCCTCTGCATGAGTGCAGGGTCTGCACCAGCAGTTGCAGTGAGGCTGCAGCCCCAGAGGCTCCTACATCCAGGTGACAGCAACTGAGGACACTGGGATCTAGTGGAAAGTTGTACATGTGTATATGTATGTGTATGTGTGCATAAATATATATATATTTAAACATGCAATTTTTTTTTCACTGGGGTATCTCCATTCCACACAACAATGGGAAGTGAGATGAGTTCCTTGTGGATGTTCTGTGCCTGATCTGAGTAGCCAGCCACCTTCATGTGTGAACTTCATGTGTGTGCACTCTATGCATGTGCATCCTGAGAATACGTGTTCAGTCTTGCTACTGGCTGGACTTGGGGCATGAAGTTTACCCATTTCAGAGCTACCAGATTCAGCAAAGTATAAATTCACCACATAATATGTTAGATACTTTTAGTGTCTGTCTTAATTCATTGCCCCAGTTCTCTAAACATTTTAAGTTAGTCTCTTCTGGCACTTCTTTAATTATTGTCTTGATAAATTCTGTTTTTAAAAACAGTTCAAAGTATTTCTAGAGTGTACAGCCAACTTTATTTTTCTTCTTTGGAAGACTTTCAAATTTGAGGATATTTATCTATTTAAGTATTTTCATTTTCAGCATTGATCTATCCTGGAGCTTCTGAGTGTTAAAAGAAAGTTTTCTAAAAGTCTTTTAAAAAATAGCATGGGACAACTGCATATTATGCTTATCAGAAGTAAAAAAGGAAGTTTAGAGCTTTAACCTGCAGTAGGAATTTTAATAAATATACGGGAACATTTTAGAAAGTGTTAACTTTATTGGTTTTCACTCTTCTCTCTAATTCGCATGTGACATTATGTTCTTTTCCAGACAAGTCTAAGGATTTCTTTTTCTTATAAGGATTTTTTGACATTGATAGGACTATCTTCACATTTCCTTAGGTGGAATTTAATTTGAAATATGCATTCATTGTGTAATGAGTCAGCATTTCTGAATGAATGTTCCAATATAAAGTATTTTGCTGTGTATATCTCATAGCAACTGAGAAATTACAGCCTTGACTTCATTTTAAAACTCCTGTGTTTAAAAATTTTTTTTCTTCTTTTTTTTTGCACTATGGAGTGAACATAAAAATTATCAAGGTTTGCCTTGGACTCTTGGTAATTTAGTTGTCTTGCACAAGAAAAACGCAAGCTATTGCTCTGAAGGATGGTGAAAGCATCCCTGGACGAGAGAGAATTAGCACTGCCAGGGTCTCTCAGTCGCTGAGCCCATTACAGCCCCTGCAAAGGCACCGGCAGGCAGGAGAGACCAGCAAGCACAATCACAGAGCTCGGCACAGCTGCTGGGTCCAGGGAACGGTCACATATGCGAGGTGACAGCCGCTTCTGAGAAGTGAGGATGGGGTGAAGGCAAGGACAAGCACAGCTTTCCTTCCCACTTCTCCTTAGCAGCAGAAAACTGGCAAAGCCAGCTCTTCCTGTCCTCTCTCCCTCCCTCCCCCGTGGTTTTGCTTATGCTGCTGAACAGGCTGGAGCCAGTTTTGTGTTCTTTGGTTCCTGGGAGGATACGAGCTGCTGTCCTAGGATAAAATTTGAGAACACATGGCTGCTTAAATGAGAGTTTTGCCTCTTGGTAGATACTGTGTGAAGCAATGCTGGCCAAAACAGATTAGAGAGATTAGCTGTTTTAATAGTTAAGCAAGTCATACAGTACTGTCAAGACAGATGGGCAACCAGTGGCAACTCAGGTGTTAATTACAATTAAATATTTTCATACAGGATTACAGCAACCTTGCAGAAGCTCTCACAGCCCCATAGTATCATTCATAGTCTAGCAGGGGACGTTTCTAAGCAAAACTCCTATTTGAAAAGGACTGATAGCCTAAACACAGTTCCATTTTTATATTTTTGTTTCAGAAGCTCTCACATTTACTGAGGAGACAGCATGGTCAAGGACCTCCTGACCATAATATTGGCAGGATTCCTTTCTTTCTCCTTTATTCAAAGCAGAAGGTCGTTGTAACAAATATTCATAGACTTTTCAGTACTGAAAGGAATCAAATATCCAATGCTGCAGAATTCCTTGGCACACTGCATCGCTATAAACTCTAATACTGCAAAGTGTAAGGTGCTATTCCAATGGTGCCACAGTTTCAATGTATCAAATTTGACACCTTTTCAATAAAATAGGCTAAATTTAGATAACCATATGCTCATGCTGACAAGCTAGCTTCTCCCTGATATGTGTTTTCATGAAAGAGTACAAGAGGCTCTCAAAGTTTAATTAGTCTAAAATTAATTCAAAATATTTTATTAATTTACAGTAGAAGGGTCAAGTTGTTGAGCAAACAGCAGGAATTAATATTTTTTAGTTAATGCACTAAGATTCAGCTGTAAAAATTCCATTAATGTTAATAGGAGTCATGCTGCCAAATCCAAAAACCATGCTATAAATATTTTATCTGTGTATGCTCCTACTGCAGTCTAGTAAAACTAGAACAATTAAAGCCCCTTCTCTCTTGACTGTCTGCTAAGTAAAGTTGAAGAGTACACACATGTGAACAAAGAAGGGCTATCCTGCATTGGGGCAGCCTCACCTAGAATCCTGTGTGCAGTTTTGGGCACCCCACTATGCAAAAGACTTTAAGCTGTTGGAGAATGTACAAAGAAAGGTCACGAGGATGGGGAAGGCTCTGGAGGGACAGCAGTATAAGGAGTGGCTGAGGTCACTTGTGTTCAGCCTGAGGAAAAGGAGACCCAGGGGAGACCTCATTGCAGCTTCTGCAGCTTCCTTGTGGGGGAAGAGGAGGGGCAGGCACTGGTCTCCTCTCTGTGGTGACCAGGAATAAGACCCTAGGGAATGCCATGAAACTGATGGGACCTTTAGGTTGGATGTCAGGAAAAGGTTCTCCCCCCAGAGGGTGTTTGGGCAGTGGAGCAGCTCCCCAGGGCAGCGGTCACAGCACCAGCCTGGCAGAGCTCAAGAAGGGTTTGGACAATGTTCGCAAGCTCAGGGTGTGATTCTTGGTGTATCCTGTGCAGGGCCAGAGGCTGGAATAAATGGTCCTTGTAAATCCGTTCCAACTCACCATATTCTATGATTCTAGGAAATATTTTATCAATAGACATGTATTCATAATACATGCTTTAGCAGCGTAAGATGGGTGAGTGTCACAGTTACAATTCAATCTTTGCATCTTTTTAAGGGATTTTTAAACAACTATTTGAGAAACTAAAAATGCAATGGTTTTTAAGAAATCCCTCTTATTAGTTACTGGCACTAGCTTTTTCTTAGTATGACTCCCAACAATGTACAATGATAATTTATTCACTTATGCTTGATTTGGCCATAAAGACTGATTTAATTCAGTATGCGTTATTTATAAGATCAACACTCTAAAATTCACTTCTTTTTTTATTGTCTCATTGAGTGTTGTGATTCTCTTGATTGTTCATGTTCTGTAGTCCTATTGGTTTAAAGTAAGATGAAATAGATCACATAGCTGAAGGCAGATAAGATGTTCAGGCTCCACTAACATAAAAATTGCATGGAGATATAATTCTAAAAATGGAATAATAGTAGAAGAGATCAATGAAACCCTTATGTTTTACCAGTTTTTTTTTAAAAAAACAGCAAACTAAATTGTATGTAATTGGTTGCCTTGTACATTTTTTTTAAATTCCATATTTGCTGACACTTTAATAATTACAATACCTTAACATATATGCAGAATCTGAATTAATAATATTAATAATAATAACAATAGTAATAATAATAATACCAGAAAAATTACAGTTCCCTGGAATTGTATGAGACACAATGCAAACAATAACCAGAATATTAAATTGAAGAATACCTCAAGAAAATTTGCACCATGCAGAATTAAATAAACAAAAAAAAAAAACCAAAAAAACAAAAAACCCTAACTTCAAGTTATGACATTAATGTAAACATGTTAAAATTTTTTTGAAATGTGCTTCAACCTTTTTTATAAACAGAGAAACTTCAAAAAGTTTTATGAGAGAGAAATACAAAGAATTTCACTTTAGGGAAATTGATACAAACATATAGCAGGCGCAAAAATTATTTCCTCAGTTCTACAAATTATATTTCCACTTGCATGTGAGAAAATTATGGTAAAGACTTGAATGTGTTCTCTCTATGTAAACTAAATATTACTCAATTGCACTTGCTGGTGGGCATTGTACAATGTCAGATGTGGACTCTCCGACTTGTACATATGTACATATGTAGAATTACACATGTTGTTGCACAAATAACATTGCTAGAACAGGTTTCATCTTCTTTTTTCAAAGGAGAAAGTAAAGAAATTCCTATGGCCATCTGTCTGTAGAACCCATGAACCTCTTACACCTGAATATCACATGCAGAGCAAACGTGGAAGTCCCTTTATTTAAGTTGCTTTGGAGCTGCAATAATTCCATTCATAACATGCTCGTCACAAGTCACCCTTTAATGTGCAGCTTTAAGTCCAGTTGCTGCATTAAAGTCAGCTTGATATCCACCTGTTTTCTGATGGGCAGGTCTTCTGATGGCAAAATGTTTCTTTGTTACAGAGCAGTGGTACACAGCATTTTCAAAAAAACCCATAAAGTTAGGGGTGAAATTAATACTGAATACTAATACTGAAGCATCAGTATTCATGATGGCTTTGGACATTGTAATGCACTATTTAGATTATTCAACATAAAATTGGAAATCATTTCTAGAAACATTTTGTTTATATAAGAGATAATGCAAGGAATCTCGTATATTTGCTCATGAATATGTTCTGAATAGGCTTTAATCCCTTAACTTTTGATAAGTAGGGAAAAGTAAGTCCATAGCACACCTACTTTTTTTAATACCCACAAATCCTTATTTTTTTCCCCCAAATTTTGCTGTTCTGCATTTTCTTAAACTTATCTCTTCACAATATGTACTTCTAATATGTTTAAAAATCTCTACTCAGTATAAATTTTTTTAAAATTGACAAATAAAGCTTGTCATTGGAAAGGAAAACATCTCTTCCAAATGTAATGTTGCTTTACTGGTACAAATAATTTTCTACTTTAACTTTCCTCAAAAAAACCAAAACCAAAAAAAAAAAATTTTAAAAACCCAAAATTGTGAACAGATTTAAAATATAGGATTAATTATTAGAATTCAAACAGTAATCTTTTAACCTTCCTCTGAAGAAAAAGATGAAAACATCAATCATGATTTCATTAGAAACGTCACAAAAAAATTCAAAAATGAGAGTTACATTTAATTATTCCATGAAATATATATATAGATAAATCATATGCAGAAAATGCTGTTTTCAGTGAATGAAACAAAAGTCAAGATTTGCTCAATCACTTCAGGATGTATTAATTATTATTCAGACACTGGTAACCCTTCTATGACCTTTCTTGCCAAGCTACATATGCAAAAAATAGGTGGATTAGTAGCAAATTACCTTACTTTCCCATTCTGTTGAATACAAGAGTAATTCTCACTTTTAGGGGATATCAGAAAGTAATTTTATATGTGGGTCTCCTTAACCTAGAGATCAGATGATTCATCCTGTATTTCAGGCACCACCAAGAAAAAGCTGATAGATTTTAATGTTGTGAAGACAAGCTTCTTAAAAGCTATCACTCAGAGAGACACCTGCTCAGCTAAACTCTCTGAAGCAATTGGTATAGCCCATAGCCCCAGAAGTCACAGGAAAAGGTTTATTGTTGGGAGGTTTTGCATGTTTAATATCCAGTCAGGTCACTGCATCTAGTTCATTTTCTGACTGTCTCTGGATATGTGACTTCTGTATCCATGTCTGAAATTCAGTCTGTTATACGCTAATCCAATTTAGGTAAAATCTTTGAACAATCTTGCGAATGTTTAGCTTCATATATACGTCTATATGCATGGTTTATTTTTAATGCAGTGCCAGGAAATACTCCATTTTTGTACTTATCTAATGGGCTGCTGACTCTTGATTAACTTCTTTAGCACATTTTAATAGAAATAATACGAAGCACTTCCTAGCACAGTTTTTCTTCACAGAGATACTGTTAGAATTTCATTGAGACAAGGGTGATGTTTAGCATCTGTTACTAGTAACTGATACTAACTTAGCATGTTTTCTGAAAGCTTACAATAAAATAGAATTTCTGGGGAAAATATTCCAGAATATTCAGGGATGGGTGTGCAATGTAGAAATGCAGTAATCTTCCCTGTTAATCACGTGAAATAAAAGAGTTGGGAATTGACTTGGTGTCACAGAAAAAAAGTCTTGTCATTAAATTCATGAAGAACCAGACCAGATTCTAAGTACTGAAACATATGCCTGCATTCTCATCATATGACCCAATTTTTTAATTCCCATTTCTCTACTTGCACACCAAACAAAAACTTATAGCCTGTTTTGCTGAAGGAGCAAGGTAAAACACTTATATTCAAGCAAAATAAAGCCAAAAGGATGCAGGCTCAATGTCAACCTGATCCAACCTCTTGCCCTGAAAAAAATGTATTCTTTTGTAAAGGTAGGAAAATAATCCTTCCTCACATTTAACACTTCATGTATGTCTTTTCCTATGGTTCTCTATATAGTAGTAGCTTTGTCCTACACTTTTGGGTATAATGCAAGAAAAGAACTCCATCGCCTCCAAAGATTCTTAGTGCTTCTGACTTTTTTAGTGTAAAACAAAGTAAAATCCATCTGACCACTTCAGTGATTTGTTAATGTTAGTTGATCTCTTTGTTCTTCAGTTTACCCCTGAAAAAGCTGAAAACACTTACATTTCTGCAAAGTCAGAGGTCTCTGAAATTAAACTCTTTATGGGACCCGTGAATTCAGCTTCCCCATGTAAAAATGCTACTTATAAAAATGCAGGTAGTTTTCATTATGAAAAAAAATTCTCTTTTAAAAAGTATTGCTATAGACTCTCAGTGTATCTTATACATACCTGGTGAAATGTTTCACAACCCCTATATAGTATAGATAGTTTTTGAAATTCACACAGGTGTGGAAAGCACAAGTCTATATAAAAATGAAATAATGTTATTATTCTACGTAAATTTTAAAACTCCATGAAACTAATAGTTTATTAGATTGTATTGCAATTTTCCATAGGAGCTTAGTGAATATAACATTTATGTTTGCACTTGTCATGACACTTAATGTTGTCCACCAGTGCAAAACAAAGTTAACACTTAACAAAACAAACATCAACTCAATTTTCATTTTTAATGTCTGATCCTTACAGAGATGTCAATGGTGAGACTAATTTATTTCACTGAGGCAGGAGCAAGAGCCTAGGTGGCCAGTAATATGTCCTTCAGCTTCATGTTCACTCAGTTCTTTTCAGTTAACACACTTTTCCATTGCTGTGACAATTTTAAAGCATTTATTCTGTAAATGAATAGTCAGCTCTCATGCAAACAGTCCATTAGCATTAATCATATGATTCTCACATACATTGACAAAAAAAGTGTTTGCTATATTTCTCTTGTCCATGACAAATGAGTAGTTGGTCACAAATTAAAAATAACAATTTAAAAGGAAGATTAGAAGAACTGATCTCTTGACACATTTCATCTCTCATCTGAAATATGAAAAGCCATATTCCAAGTATGGTGGATGATGCTTCTGTTGATCAAAATATAATTCTTTGCCTACTTTAACACTGATCCTGTTACATAAATCAGCATTTGCATTTCCTGATATTCTTCTCTTTGGACAAATCTGAAGAATCCCGACTTACTGGAGTACAACTACATTAAAAATATTAAATAAACTGAGTCATTTCATTGACTAATATAAACAGATACTTTCTAAATATTACCTTAGAATTTTAAGGTATTAAAATCTTATCACTTTCAAGACATGCACCTTCACTAGAGCTTGACTGAAAACTGCTATGCAGCCACTGGAAAAAACTTGCATTAGAGTTTCTGCTTAACAGGAAATTATACCGAACCTGAACCAAAGCCCAATGCAGTATGAGTTTTGTTTTTTCAACTTTAATTGGGTGCTTTGCACACAATCTCTCATTTCTTCAACGCTAAAGAAGTGTTTTAGGATGGTCAAAGAATATATTTCCTTTCATTATCTGTTCAAAATGAGATTTTGAAAAGCATCCCAGGACTCTGCAAAATAAAAATCAGACTTGGGTTTGTGTGTCAAATAATAATCTTCAGAAGCTTTTTATTTTGCAGATGGAGATTTTAGCTGCCATGTTGTCCTTCTAAAAATAACATGCAGTTTTCCAGTGAGCATGCAGTCAACTAGCAATATCAGTGTGCGTTTTTATCACAAAGAATTTGAGAAATCCGTCTTTAGAGGTTTCTATAATCAAATCAGGAAAACTCTTAGTTTATACATAAGGAAAAGTATTTTTAAAATCTCTAAAAACATGACACATCTCAAAGTCCTTTAATGCTTCACAGTGGAAGAAAAAAGACAACAGATGAATGTGATAATGGATAGACTATCTAAGAATTAATCAACATTTTTTAAAGTGACAATGCTGGCAAACGACAAGAATGGAATGTTAAGGTATTTGTTGTAAGCCAAGAGGAAAATATTTAGATACATCATTTCCAAGCCAATATATAGTAAAATCCATTTTCAGGCTTGACATAAAATACAATCAAAAGGCCATTTGTGACTCTGAGCTCATGTCTCCTTCTTATGTTATAAAGTACCCTCAGATTTTCCAGCACCATTGTGGCCCTTTTCTTTAAAGGGCAGATACTATTTAGTTAGAAATGCACTTATATGTATTTTAGTCTTGATCCAACTCCTACTGTTGCCAGAGAAATATTTTCTGTTTAATTCAGAAGGAATTTTTAAAAATGTTTAAAAAATCATTAAGTAAAACTTGTTATTCTATTCTGTATTAAGATAATTACTGTTAACAGAGATTCATTTGAGACTGCCTCAGTGGATTACCAGTAAGTTGATGGGACACGAACAACATATTTCTTAAACCAGCTGTAAGGCAGAAAAGCTGAGGTTACTGTTTGGATTCCCTGATGAAAAGCTGCAATTGTTTCATTTATGGGTAAATGTATTCTGGCTATTCCTAGAGTGACCTTGGCGGCCAACTGTGTTGCCCTTAGTGTCAGCAGAAAGAAGGCTGTTGGTGTCAGTGGGCTTTGGATCAGGCTTTAAAGACAGAGGAAGCTTCCTTAAGGAGGAAAAAAGACATAAAAAACAGTCCTGATTTCCCAGGTTTTGTCGCTTAGAGTTTAGAATACCAACAAGACATTTTAAACCCTGAAGAATAATTGTTGAAAGTGAATTATTTTAACCCTGTAAGTTTTTTTACAATTTTATACAAGAATAAATAAGAACAAATCTCTCTGGCTTACAAAAAAAAAGAAAAAAAAGAAAAAAGAAAATTAAAAAAAGGCAAGTACTTTATTTATCAATAGCTGCTTTTAGCTGCTTTTTACACCATTGCAATGACTAAACAAGTAGCATAAAATAAACAAAAGAGAGTATAAAATCATTTCACTCCAGCTGGTATCCCAAGACAACCTTTTGACTAAGTACAGAGTTAGATGTTTCAAGTATGGCACTTATAGAAATAAGAGCAAAGATGACATATTCACAGTCAAATGCAATGAACTCCCTTCCTTTGGTATGTGTGTCATCATAGGTGATTGTAGGTAAATGCATAACTTGGCTGGCATGGACCAGCTCCATCTTATTCATGCACGTATTAGGGAATCAATCAAAATGTACAGATTTATTCTGCAGATCACAACTAATGCAAGACAATTAAGGTCTCTGGTGTGTGGGGGTGTGTGTGTGTGTGTGTGTGTGTGTGTGGACAGGCAAAGAAAAAATGGCAAAATTATATTCAGCATTTATTTTGAGCATGACTAATTGATGCACAAACCATGATAGAAAATAGCTAGTAATACACACCAGGAATAAAGTCTGTGATTTAGACAAACAAAATAAGACATCTGTGAGATACGTGAACGCAGATATCCTGACTGAGCTGTGGTTAGATTCCTTACAGTGTGCTTACCCTCCTTTCGAAACATGCTTATGCCTGCACATTGCAACAGTGTCCCCCACCCCACCCCATATAGAATATCCTTGCAGAGTTTTTGATATGAACATTCTACACATTTACAAGAATTAGTCAGACAGCTCAAACTGTAAACATCCTAATGACAACCAAAAAGCTGCTTCACTGACAGATAAAACCCAATCATTAGAAACAAAAGTAGGAATAATAGTAGCTGTGCTGTAAGGCTAGGTCAAGCATGGTTTTATAGCTGTTTTTTCAGTCTTTTATATAGCGCTGCATTTTGCAGCTAGTTCAGTAAGTGCAGATCCAATACCTTAATGGCTTTCTTGGTGTTTTGATAAAATGCTTGCCTAAGCAATGTACCTTTCTCTAATGGTATCTGGGTCTGTTCCACCTGGCACAGTGTTTCAGTTCTGTCACAGCCTCACACATAAGCTGAGTCACTTGACTGAGTCCTGCCGAAGTTAGGCATGCTCATTCTTGGCAGGTCCTTATTTCTGATTTCATATATGGATTTCCTTTTTGCCTGTACTCCTCTCACTGCCATTTTGATCTTTCTCCAGCCCAAGTGGTTCAGTTCTGCCAAATTAAGCACCACACAAATCCCACTGACAGCAAACATGAATACCAAGAATACAGTCTTCTCAGTGGGTCTAGAGACATAGCACTCTACTTCTTTAATGCAAGGGTATCTGTCACATTCGTACATGGAAGGGACATTGAATCCATACAGAAAATACTGTCCCACTAAGAATCCAATCTCTAGGGCATTTCGAAAGACCACTTGGATGATATAAAATCGAGAAATGCCTTCTTGCCTCCTCATCTTTGATTTTGTAGTTCTGATAGCAGGATTGGGGATTTCCTTCACTTCTAAGCAGTCTGGTTCTGCCTCTTTGGTGGAGTTCTCAGTGTTTTGCAGCACCCCATTGACAATCGTGTTCTTGATTTTCTTACTGTCCTCACGCTTCATTGAATCCTGGTCCCTTTCCAAGGTAAGGAAGACAGTGGAGTACCTCCGTTCCCTTTGTTTAGCAGACTGGTGAACGGAGTATGTTATGAAGCACAGGCTGGGAGTGCACACCATGATGATCTGGAACACCCAGTACCTTATGTGAGAAATGGGGAAAGCCTGGTCATAACAAGCCTGGTTGCAGCCTGGCTGCAGCGTGTTACAGACAAACATCGTTTGCTCGTCATCGTACACCGTCTCCCCTACAATGGCCACAATGAGAATTCTGAAGATCACCACCACGGTCAGCAGGATCCTGCAACAGAGAAGCCCGTCAGTGCGCGCCGCCGCCGCGCGGCCGGGAGCTGTCCAGTGCTGACCGGGCCCGCCACGGGCACAGCCCCGGCGCGGGCACAGCTCCGCCACGGGCACCACGAACCGGCCCCGGCGCCTCGAAGCGGCCCCGCTCCCGCGCGCGGGGCGCGCAGGCTGTGCGGCATGGCCTCGGCACGGCCGTGTGCCATGGACCGCGGGCGGCGGTCAGCGCTGGCCCCCGCCCGGCCCCTGGCCGGAAGGGCGAGCACACGGGCCCTGGGGCCCCCGGGAGCACGGCCGGGAAAGGCGCGGGGCTGCGCCGGCAGCGGGACCCCGGCGGCACTGGGATCTCCCCGACGAGCGCCCGATGCCCCGCGGCTCCTCGGGGACAAGGACGGCGGCGTTCGCGGTGTGCCCGCGCCTCCGCGCCCCGTGCCGCATACCAGCCTCCCCAACACACACACAGACAAGCGCGCGCACACACACACACACACACACACACAGAGAGAGAGACACACGCACAGACACACCACACGCGAGCTCCAGGCACACCCGACAGAGCCCGGCCGAAGGACACTGCGCCCCGGGACCCACCGTGCACCGCCCGGGCAGGAGGGGATCCCCCCCGAGCTCCCCGCGGCTGTCCCGCGACCCTTACCTCCCTATCATAGTAGAATGCTGCTGCACGGCAGCTTCCAGTAGCCTCTCTAGAATAGTCCATTCCCCCATCGCTGTTCATCCGGAGACAAAGACTTTGGCAAGCGTAGGGGATCTCTTCACTTCTGCCTTTTTTCACTCCTCCTATTTTTTTTTTTTTTTAATTTTTTTTTTCCCAGGGGGAGGGAAAACAGACCGAAGAGCAGCCCGTCTCTACCGCCCGCAGTCCGGTGGCGGGAGGGCTGGAGGCGGCAGCCCTGCCGAGGGTTCCCGGCTCGGCCCGGCTCGGCTCGGCTCTGCGGGGCTCGGGGCCGCTCGGCAGCCGGCACCGGCCCGGCCCGCTCGGCTCGTGGCTCGGCGCGGCGGGCGGACCGGCGGCGTGCAGGGAGGAAGGTTGGCTTTAATGTCTTGCTGCCTCTAATCTGCCTTTAAGTAGTCTCCGCTTGCGTCACTGACAGGTTGGTGGAGAGCAGCCAAAAGCAGCACTCGGATTTTCTCATTTTTATTATTCCTTTGAATACAAACAAATAAGTGCAATAAAAATAAATGCAATAAATTAACGGAAGAGGAGGAGGGAGGGCGGAGGAAGAGCTGCCCCGGTAGGCACGAGGCTCATTGTGCAGCCGAGTTCCTCCTTGCCGGAGCGCCCCGGCCGGGCGCCCGCCGCCCCTCCGCCCCCGCCCGCCGGCACACCCCGCGCTCCGCCCGGCAGCGCAGCCCGCCGGCCCCGGAGCTGCCCCGCTGCTCTACGAACCTGCTCCAGGGCGGGAGGGGGACACCGCGGCCCCTCCTGCCCTGCACGGGGGTCCCCAGGGGTTGCTGGGCTTTGCATCGCTCCTAGAGATCAAAGCAGCGGTGTCACACAGCAGTGACCTTACTTGTTAGAACTGCTAAATCCTGGAAAATATTGGACTCCAAATTGCATCTTTATTCTCCTCTGATTAGAGTTATAAGGATCACTGCAGAGAAATGAAGCTCGTATATAGCCATTTCAGAGAATTCTGAGGTTGAGATTGTATTTTTGCTGGAATAGACACCGAATCTTGAAAAAAGAAAAAAACATCTTGAATAAATCCCTGCATTATAATCAGTCTACATATTTTATTTTCATAAGCAATTGTGTTTTAAATAGATTTTTTTTCATTTTACAGATACCCTTGCAGGCTGTACCTGAGACATCACCAAACATTTCCACACAAAATGTTGGTACCAATTGGAATTGACTTCTCCAGTGAAGCTGTGTAAAATATATCCTCGTATTCTGTATTTGTACAAAATAATCAGGTAAACCTTCACACCTGCTCAACTAATCTCATTAAAGAACAACATAAGAAAATTTCTTATCAGTGATGTTAAGAGTTTTCTGAATAAATGGGACCAGGCTTCATCTGTGCAAGAAGGCATCTGTATGCTTTAGACACCCCAAGGTTTGTTGTCTTTTCATTTGGACTATACAGATGGTCTCTGCTTCACATGATACTGGGTCAGTTGACTGATTGAATTAGGAAAGTATCAAACAAGAGAGGATCAGTGAATACACAGAAATTCTGCATGTAAAGAGAGATTTTTATTCTCTCCCAGTCAAGAGACTTTGGATTTTGTATATAGTTTCTAAAAATTGCTGCTGCAACAACACCGAAGCTAAAAAGAATTTGGAGTTTGATTTGGTTTGTTTTAAGAGGAGTGTGGTATCTGTCCGGCTACCCTGACAACTGAGTGTCTCATATAGACCAAAATTGTCTGTTTGCAGATGGATCTGAAAAAGAGAGGAATCAAGGCAGTAAGGGAAGCAGTAATGTATGTGTAGAAGGAGAGAGGACAGGGAATATGCTAAGAAGCTAATGATGATAATCCTATTTAGCACACCAAACAGAGGGAAAACCCATGACTAAAGTTACTGAAGAGAGGAGAGAAGATTTTGGTCCATAGACAACAGAATTTCTACAAAGGAAAGCTGTTCCCTGGTATTGGGATAGAAAAAACACTTATCTGAGCTTTTAGGACTCTTAAATTAAAAGGAATTACATTCTGATCATATCAAACACTGATCTATTAATGAGCAGTTTGTTAGTGTTTGCTGTGTTCCTGACATCCCAGTCATGAAGACAAGAAGGTGAAATATCATAAGTGAATGCTGCAAACATATAAAAATTATTAATTGCTTTTGATTCAATTATGGTTTAAAGTTAAATCCTTTCAGATTTTCTTTTACAGGAGTTGCATCTCATTTTCAAATACCTGATATCTCTTTTATTGGTAGTAACCTCATATACCAACCTGCAACCACATTCACATGCAAGATACTTGGCCTTCCTCTTGAGAAAGTTTACAGAACTTCAGACTTTGGTGAGCTTGAAAAAAAAATTTCAGTAAGTCTCTTTCACAAGGCCAACATTCATTTTAGTGGCTAAAAAATTCAAAGAAAGTTGCTATATTGCAAATTTATGTGTATGATTTCTGAGGCTATGAATTTCTCTCCTTTATCTTAGGCCTGACTTGCTGTCAAAACAGAATAAGAATCAACATAATGTCCTCTGTATGCTTTACACAAAGGTGAAAAGTGTATGAAGAATGCAATTAACTGCATTTCCATTATCCTTTTTGTGAGTAACAGCAACCCACAGACTTAGCTGACAAATTGTCTAAATCAAAAAGTGCTCAGACTATGTATAGTCATGACTGTAAGTTGTAGACATAAGAAGATTTTCAGCTTCTAAAGGTTCATCTTATTTTTTCCACCATTCCCCTGAATGCTTCAGCCAATGGCAAAGCCAGGATTTGCAGAGCAGCAGGCTGACAAAGATGCTGTGGATGTATATTTCACAGTGTACATATTCAGATTAGAAATCCGTGCCTACATTTCATTCAAAAGCATTCAGGATTTTCAAAACTTTATATCTCCTGGCTTACAAAGAACTGTTTCCTAATGAAGCAGCAGTAACAGTTTGCAACAGGGCTAAGTTTGTCTTATTCAATATTTTTTTCTGTTGCATAGGAAGGAAACAAAATCAGCTTGCTATTCCACACATAGGCTTTTGGGTGGAAGGGTGTATTTTTTTTCCCTCTTGCTTTGCATTCAGAGAGAATAAGCATTCCTGTTCCACTCAAATTCAGTATAAACTCTGTCATTCCTAACAGGATCTCAAATAAGCTTTGAAACAAGAAAGTTGTCTGCACGTGTTCAAAGATGCCAGTGCCATGATATTAATTTCTGATGAAAAAATATAGACTGAGTTGATCTTGGATTAGGTCTGAAGAATGAGACTGTGTGTGTCCTCAGTTTGAAGCCAAACTGAGGTTAATCTGTCTGTAAGAAGCTGTAGGCCAGATTCTCTCTAAGAAATCCAGCCCTTTTGCCCTGATCTGGTTTAGTAAAGGGTCTGGAGAGCAATCAAATCTTGCAGGATGCACATTCCTCAAGGATGGAGCAGAGCAGAGCAGACTGAGAGCAGAACTGACACATTTGGCTTGTCTGTCAGACCCCCTGCAACCTGGAGGTGGATGACATGACAGGGTCAAGATGAGGTAGCCACATGGCCAGTGCTGTCACATAGTGGGTAAACAGCATTATTCCCCTGCTTCATTGCTTTCTCTGCTGAGGTTTACCAACATGAAAACACAATGATCTTGCATGAGCCTTCCATACTTACTGCCTCCTTTTAAACTTATAAAACCGTTCTAAATTTATTCCAAATATTTTATCTTACAATAAATCCAATCAGTACTATGTTGGCATAGTACTATGCCAACAATCTTCCTCAATGCGATTTTTGCAGCTGTTTGCAGTGGATCCATCATCACAGCAAATGAATATATGTGATATTTATATTCTACAATTGCATAGCAAATGACTGTATTTCGTTGTTATATTGGAAACCACTATTTCCACCATTTGTAGCAAACTGGAGGCAAAGAAAGAGCTTTAAATTAAATAAATTTAGGCTATTAATAAAGAAAATAATGGCGTTTTCTTTGGTAGTTTTTGTGAAAAAACTATAGCTGTATAATATATAATGTGACTATTTTCTAACTAGCGTCACAAAAGGCAGATTTTTCAGCATTAGTTTCATAAAGCATTAGAACATTCTTTGGAAGACTGGTATGATAAATGTTTCATTTCTGATAGTATTTGGTGTAGTCCATGAAATCTAAGTCATTAGTTACTAAACTGAAAATGCCTTTTTAAGATCTCTCATAGCCATCTGCTATGCTCTGTTTTCATTTGGTGCCATGTGTGTATTAATGAAATGATTGCATCAGATTAAATCTTTTATTCATAAAATCATCTAGGTCATCTGCTTCTACCTACACTTTCTCTCTCATTAAAATGAGCACTTGTGTGTACTTTCCCTCACCACTGTATGAGTACAATTCTAGTTGCAGTTAGCTGCTGTATGTAGATCTTAATAAGAAATCCTTCTCCGTGTCTTTTTCTCAAATTAAATTCTCTCAAAAGATAGCTCTAGTACATCACAGCACAGAAAGTGTATTTTTTCTGCAGTTTTAAAAGTAATGACTTCCCAAAAGGTAAAATGTTTGGATGTGGTAGTGAACTTCAGTCCTTCACGAGAGAAAGCAATGTTGCAAGAACACTCATTTTGCTGCCAAGAAATAGGCAGCACACTCTTCCCATCCAGTCAACAGTGTTTGTGCCAAAGCTGTCAATTACAGGGTGGACTCGTGTGGTCCTGTTGTGAGCATGGAATAGAGCCTGCATTTATATGGTTCATGTTTGACAGCAGCAGTGTCAAGTGCACAGAATTCAGGGTTTCCTGTAATGCACGAACAGACAAAACACTCAGTTAACCTAATAATCAAATTAAGACTGTATTCTGCATCAGAGGTCCATATCTACAAATGAAGATTGCTATAAATGCAAAACTATTCAGGAGAACAATGAAAGTAATCAGTGAAGAAGGAATAAATCTATGAATAGTCATGAACTTGGAAAATGAGGGTTCATAGGTTATGTTGAAATTACCTAAATATCCTTGCAAGTGGGTGAGGGGACTACCATAAGAAATATTGACAACGGGCACAGGTACTAAGTAAACATTCCACAATCTTCTGAACTAAGGGAATTTAAAAATATCAAAATATAACTGCTTTATCTAGAAAACAAATTTTAAGTATCATACCTTCCTAGTTACAGAATATTTTATTTCCTGACAGAAAAAAATCACCTAAGTTTTATGGGGCTCTAGTAAGCTGTCCACAGGGACCTTTCTATGCACAAATTAACAGCTCATATCAATTTCCTAGGAAATAGTATGGACCTATATACTGAATTACAATTGCATTTACCTCTGGCATATTTACAGCTCCTAATGCAGCAGCATTTGCACTTCTTGCAAACTCAGATTTATTTGCACACAGGATGCAACCAGGGGAATGAAAATATCATTGAAACAAATGACTTACAGGCTCTGCAAATAAATACAAAAGAAGTAAAATATTCTAGTGACCAGACTATATGCTGCCAGTTTGTTGAATTTCTTTTCTGACTCACTAATCTCAAAAATGCATTCACATTGTGCTAAAGCATCCAAACATCCACTAATGCAATTTCATGGATTATGATGGTTTAAGCTTAAATTTTTGAGCCAATCATATATGGCTTTCCATTTCAGTTTTCTTTAAGATTTCACATACACTAGTGAAAAAACCTTTCTAAAATACCTTGGACACAAAGGAGTATGAAGAATTGATATATAAGCAGATTTAGTACACATTTTAAGGATGCAAAAAAAATCTACATACTAATATAATAATTAATTCAATACAGGAGTGAAAATTTTTCACTGTGTCACAAATGATTTTATTCCTAGAGTCTGTTCTTTCAAAGATACATATTACAAAATAAATATAGCCCAATATAACTGATTAGGGCATTGTGGTAAAACAGCCAGTTATACCAGCAGTATGCCAAAGCCAATGCAGAATATTGTTAGACTCAGTTTGGCTAACCTTATTTTTCTCTTTTCCATCAGAAAGAGTTACAAATTTTCGTAAGAAGAAATGTAATTAAATTGAACTGTAATAATATCTTTTAAAAAATTATATCATAATATATCCACCCTGCGGTAGTAAATTTTCATTGTACTGATAGCAATTCCCACTGGCAGTATATGAGCCAGAATTTAAAAATCTTGAAGATATTTATACGAGAACATTTTAAAATTTCCTATGGGGAATATGAATTATGAGAAAGTTATTAATGCTTCAGAATATTCAGAACAACAGAAAAATAAGATCCAGTAATAAGAAAAGAGTCCTCTATACTGGAACTCCTGGCAGCATTTTGATGCTTTTCCTATTACATACAAAAAAAAGAAAATAAAATATTTCAGTATTTCAGCATGAATGCATTACATCAAGCACTTTTTCCAGACCTACTACTTATCTCTGCCCTGTCTACAATTGTCTTCAACCAAATGCTGAATCTCTGCACTCCCAGCTGCTTTCAGTTCAATGACGTGATTTACTGAAGAGTTCTTTTCCTTTCTTTTGATTTTTACACCACCATATGTCTTCAGTATTCCTGATGCCCCTCACTCTTGTCCTCTCCCTCCCCATCTTACCAGTCACAGAAGGGAATTCACATTAGCACTTCCCCTCAGAAGCCAGGCTGAAACAATCCCTTGAAATAACTAGGGCAGTCAAGTGATTGACTTGAAAGTAAACTATGTCAGTGAATGGAAGTGAAAAAGCAGGAGCTCAGTAAGAAATGCAGAGGGTTTTTAATCTGCCTGTCATTCAAAGACTCTACAGTTGTAATAAAAATTTGTGAAATATATTTGATATTAATTCTATTCCAGATATATAGGATATAAATACATATTCATTGGTGCACAGATGAATGTATTCATGCATGTGGGTCCTGGCTGGGGAGCCCTATGTGGTGAAATTTTTAAGGGGCAAGGTACATCAAGTCAGGTTGCAGAGCTGAAAGCCATCCAGTTGGATTTGGGCATCGCTGAACAAAAGAAATGGCTAGTGCTTCACCTCCACTGGGTAATGAATGGTAGCAAATGTTCTGTGGGGGTAGCTGGACCGATGGAAAAAGACCAGTTGGCAGCACAGAGGGAAACCTTCTGGGCTACTGAATTGTGGCAAGACATTGCTGCTCAGGTAAAGTTGGCTGTAAAAGTATATCATGAGATGCACGTGTGCCCAAGAGTTGGGTTAAGGGAGAGCACCACAATGGACAAGTGGATTGGGTTGCCAAGATCAAAGTGTCTCAGGTGGATCTGACCACATAAGGGTGAATTATTTCTGGCTGGGTGGGCCCATGACACCTCAGGTCATTAGGGAAGAGATGCAACATCCAGATGGGCTCATGACTGGGGGTGGACTTAACCATGGACAGTATCTCCCAGATTGTCCATAATTGTGAAACATGCCCTGCAATCAATCAGGCCAAGTGGGTAAAGCCCTGAGGTGTGGGGAATAATGGTAAAATATAAGTATGGAGAGGCCTGGCAGATTGATTACATCATCCTTCCCCAAACCGGCCAAGGCAAGTTCTGTGTCCTGGCCACTGTAGAAGCAACCACAGGATGGTTGAAGATCTACCCTGTGCCTTGGGTTGCTGTCCAAAACACCATCCTGGGATTTGAAGAGCAAGTCTTGGGTAGACAGGGCACTCCAGAAAGAATTGAGCTGGCCAATGGAACTCATTTTGAAAATAACCTCATAGACACTTGGGCCAGAGAGTACGGTATTGATTGAGTGTGTCAGACTCTCTATCATATACCTGCCTCTGGGAAAATTGAGTACATCTGGTACAATGGAGTGTTAAAAATCACACTGAAGGTAGTGGTTGGTGGGACTTTCAAACATTGCTGTTTACATTTTAGTGAAAATCAGTTAATACCTGATTAGTTAGAACCTGATTAGTTAACACTACAGGCTGCATCTCTTGAGCTGACCCTGCTCAGTCAGAACTCACTTACCACAGAAGGGGATAAAGTCCCCCATAGTGCATATGAGGAATGTGTTAGAGAAGAGAGTCTGGATTAAGAAAAGGCAAACCCATCCTTAGAGTTAAATTGGTTCTGTGCAGAAAATATATTTAAATTCCATTAGATTTTATCCCAAGTAAGATTCTAGGTAAAAGCTGTTGAATTTCAGTGCAGTTGGCTTTCAGTGACACTAATACATATAGACCAAGACTATATAGTCATGGATTTGAGAAAAGAATCTGACGTATTTTGTAGAGTTCATTAAATAATTTTTAAAAATTATTTTCATATTAATGTGAGTTTACAGATAGTCGGTAGTATAAGGGTTTTTTTGTCTAGTATCTTTAATCTAGTATATAGAGCTATGCATTTTTACTGGAAATTACCAATTTATAGACCCAGAACGCTTTCCCAATCATGCACATCTGAAATTTTGCAGGTGGTGATTTAAACTGGCATTTTTGTGAGTTCCACAACTGTTACTAACAAACAGCATCTGCTCTGTGCTGTGCAATATGCTTTGTTTTCATAACACCATTTGTTAATCTTTCCTGAAGAAAAAGATTTTCAAGATGAGTATTTAATTAAATTTTTGTAATGTTTCTATTTCAAAATGGAGTAAAATCAAATTCAGAATATCAATTTCTTTTATCCCACAGGAAAATGAATGCTTACCTATAGATTATGCAAAAATTTTCATGTTCTGAAATATTCAACTCATAACCATATTTTTTAGAATCTATTAGAGATGGTGTACTTTCAACTATAAGGCAGGAATCTGTGACACAACAAGACAAAAAAATAAATTCAATCATTCATAAAACATTGTAGGACAGCTGCAAATGTGTATGATTTATTTCTGTGTATTTAAGAAAAAGAGAAATCAGCATTATGTGTAATGTTGCTATAGATTGAAAGTTACAGTTTATTTTTCTAGATGACAGTGAGACCCACATAATTTCTTGCATAGGTTAGAGTTGTTCAAGGGCTGATTTATGTGCATCCTATGCAAATCTGTCCTCATTTAAATCAGGTATGAACTTAACATTTTAGATTTAGAAATTCTGCTCAGCAGTGTTTGCAACCTCTTTCACACTTTTCCTGCAAGAACATGAGGATCATTTTCCTCTGATAAACTTAACCAAGCTATCATTGATTTATAGGGAAAAAAAAAAAAGAAAAAAAAAGAAAATCTTCCATTACTCTATCCACATTTTCACAACATTCCCAGGAGTTGGGGCCTGGGATGGCCAGGCTGGGTCACCCTACCAGTAGCTCCAAGCATGTCTTAGAGTCATTCCTGGATACTTTTCTCACTTGTGCTTGCTCAGCTCTTGCTAATGATCAAGGGAAGCTGAAGGGCTGCAGTACACACACTACATCACACACCTCTTGTGAGGCTAAACACCTAAACCAGAACCTGAACCACAGAGTCTTTAAAATATTTGTCACTTGAACTTCAAAGGATGCAACAGAGTGTGAATGTTGTGTATTCATATTTACATGCAAATTGATAAATATTTTATATAGTAAACATTTTTACCATTTATCTTTAATCAAATTTTATATAATATCTTCCTTTCACACACAAATTCCTCATGACAGAGTCACTCACACTGTACTCAAACCCATAAGAAGGTTGTACCTCCTAACATGGGACAGTAACTCTCCCTTTCCCCATCCTGATGTACTACACAAAGGCAGGATGAAACACATTCTTCCTGGTGGAAACTTCTAAGAATGAATATGTGAAGGACTTGTTGCATCCCAGAGGTTTCACTTTTCCTAAAAAGAAAAGAAGTTTTAAAGTGAATCAAAAGGCAAGAAGGACTAGGGCTCCCAAGCTTTTGATTTAATTAAGATTTTTCTATGCTTAAAATAGATGAAAATTACACACAATTTTCAGGTGGGAGTTTCAAGGTGTCATGGAGAGGTATAGCTCCTTTGTTTTCTCAAAACAGATCTCCTGATCTTAAAAAATAGAAATCAGTTGATTTCTCTGGTTTCATTGTATAAGTGTATCCATCCTACAGTTTTAGTGGACAAAAATCAGGCAAGGCAATTCAAGTGTTTTCTGATAAACATTTCAAGGCTTCATCTGTTTAAAAGGCATTTCAATCAGTAATATGTCAAAAAAAGCATGGATAAATTATTTATCTGCTTTGATTCATTAGTGGTTTCTGATCCATTTCATCGTTTTGTTTCCTTGGTGTGAAGGATCAGCCTTGGGACAGAAAATGTATTACAAAAGGGCAAAGGCTCACAGGAATCTAGTGTAATGAGGAAGAGAAAATAATGACAGCCAGTCCCACGTGGCCTTAATAAATATTTGTGAAGTATATTTAGTTTACTTACATCAACTAGTTATCAAAGTCCAAAGCCATACTACCTGAAATGTCAGTATGAACTGTACCTTGGGCTTGAAGGCACAGTGCACAGCAAAAATAAATGTGTGAAATTCAAATATGACTGCCACAAAAACAAACAAGGCATGAGAGAAAACATGAGCTCAAAGATAGATCAATTAATCCAAACACACCAACTAGACAGGTGGATGAGTCACACACACAGTGTGGGCACAGCTTCTTTTGAATGGAAAATACAACTTCACACCACATGTTTCACTCTGAAAGACAATGAGGCCAACATGATAATCTAAATTGGGTGGCAAGCCTCCTACCTGCACCATGATTGTAGAAACATTCTCAAAAAGGGAGCAGGGTCTGAGTTTCCCCTTTTGAAAGGCCATTCTTCTTACGATCAGCCCTTCTCAATAATGTGATTTTCTTAAGTTTTTAAGATTGGGATGGGGAGGCAGGAGGAAGTATAATGTAAAGACATTGATTTTAACATCATAAAATAAGATGTTTTGCTTCCTTTTTGCTGAGACGGTTGGTCAGAAAAATACAGAGAGAATTAAATTAGAGGTATTTCATTTTTCTTTTCCCAGCAGCAGGGGAAAACAGTCTTTCCAGAACTAGGAAGTGCAAACATACTTGTTTCTCAGAGCATGATGATTGTCCTGCAGAGACCTATCACAGCTACCTCTGAAACAAATCAAGCATGCTGCTACAATGGCTGTAATTAACTTGTTAAAATATTTTTATTTTTCAATTAAGTGAATGTGTAGATAAGAAAAACAAATCATAACACACACTGAAAAGATAAAGAAGTACATAAATTCTAAGTGATCTTCTGTGACTGGGTATTATTGCCTTCTTACTTGAGCACACAGAAGTGTTTCTTATGTATGATATTTATTATGAAAATTATTTTCTCAGAAGTCTGAAAGTATATTCAGAGGTATGCCGCAGGTTGCACTAGAATCTAGATTGAAACACACAGTTTGAAATATCCACACAAAGTGTACCTTCACAAAGACAAAGGGTATATCCATTTGATTCTTTTTAGCTGCCATATTCAGTGGTTGATTAGAAGCATGCACTGGAGATTTACAGCATGGGGAGGAAAAAAATCTGTTTTGGAAAATAGCCATACCCTCATCTACTTTAGACAGCCCTACTAGTATCATCAGCTGCAAAACAAAAGCAGTGTTCAGATTTATCTGATCTGAGATTTTGCTCCATTTTTCTTTTATTTTTCTTTTTAATGGACCTAAGAATATAGTACAGCCTTTTTGTTCCACATTTAAGTTATATCTGAAGTTCTAGTCATCCAAAGAAATACTCACTGAAGCAAAACACTTTAGACTCTTAAAGAGATTTCTCAAAAGATCAACTTACCCATGATTTGTGTAAATTTTAAATCATAACAGAATTGGCTGAAGTTAGATACAGTACCCTCTTTCCCTAGCCTATTTCCCTCTGTTCCTTTCACCAGGCAAATTGTGGTTTTGGAAAGACCGGGGAATTTGGAAGAGAGTAGCAAATAAATGTGGAGCATTCATGTCATGAACTAACAGCAGGAGTGACTTGTGACACACAGGTCTTGTTGATAGCCCAGAAATTTCATTATGTACTCTTCAGTGCCATCTGCTGTAACCAGATGCATTCAAAAACTTAAGAGATAATCAAATAGCCAGTCTCAATAGCTACATGGCAGGGAAATGATCTGACTCTAGGCTTAGGTCTGTCCTAAAAGGCTAGAATCCCACTAAGGGATCAAGCACACATCACTGCCAAAGATGCAGAATTTTGGTCACAACTATGGACACATTCTTTCAACTTTTTGCCTCAATTTCTTTGCTGTAGCAAAATACCCTTAGCACAATTTACATCTATGAGAATTGTTGCTTTAGTACCACAACACTTCTTCCAGTCAAGAAGGGGCAGAACTGCATCTGCTGGTGTGACTTCAGAGCAGCTGTCCATTTCATGTTCATCCTGTGAACTTGGGAGAGGGAAGGTAACAAACAATATCTTCCAGGGTGCAAAGTGGATTTGGGTGTCTAAACTCCATAAACCTAAACTCTTAAGACAATGCCAATGCCTTTATCTTTTCAACCACCAACCACTAAAACTGCTTTGTTAGATGAAGAAAATATAGCTCAATCAAACACTGTATAATCTTAATGTCTTTTCTGCAGTTATTGCAAAGAAAATAGTGATGACTTTTGTGTTTCTTAGAGCAAGTGTACAGTGTGATTGATTATATAAATTCTGTCCTTCAGGATTTAGACAGAGCTCTAAAGGTCAGAGTCCTAGAGAGCAACTTTCTGCAGAAAAGTAATTTTTTCCAACAGGAATTCCACAGTTGCTCATCACAAGTCACATAATGTATTTCTCAAAGAACATTTCATAAAATTAATATACTGTTATGAATATTTTATCTGTGTGAATGATATGCCATGGTATCATAGAATCATAAAGGTTTGAAATGACCCCCAAGATCATCAAATCCAATCTTTGCCCAATTATCACCACTAAACTATAGCACAAAGTGTTACTCCATGATCTGTTTTTTGTTAGCTTTAGGACAATTAAACTTTGATAGGTAGTCCATTGTTCTGGAGGCTACAGACACACTGAAAAATTTCATATACATAAAACCTTTTAGTCTAAACAGTCAAGATAAAGGAGAAGAAAATAATAACAAACATTTTTTTGCTTTTTTCATGCTAAGAAATTCCAGCCAGTAGCACCTGCAATGCATTTCCAGAATGGACAGTGATGTAGTTCTAGCAAAGAACCACCAGCAGTTTGCTGGGTTTTGCATAGCAGTATTTATCTGTTCTGTGGTATTTGTGGCATTCTCTATACTTAGATTGGCAAATGCCACGAATTCCATGATAAATTTAAATACTGTGAGTGATAAATGTCAAGCTTTTAATAGCACCCACTGTCCCTCTGTCACCACATGACCCTATTAGGAGATTGCACAATCACTATCTCTGTATAATGTCTTATACAAGAAATAGTCTTACAGTACTTTCAATGCAAGATATTTGCTTAGTATAAGAAATGGAACTCTTTGTATATCTCTTGCAAAAAGAAGAGCCTGCATGATACTTACTATTCCTGATGATTTCATGTGCTTTTTATTTACAAAAATAAGGTCAAAATGTAGTTTCCTGTTTCTGTTAGGTGCCAGTACAATGGACAGGATTCATGACCTTAGTTGAAATGAAATGACAGAAAAAGTTTGATAACAGCAGATGACAGTATGTTTCATCAGAAGAAAAAGTCTACAAAATCATTGCTGTAGCCATTAAAATGCAGAATGTGACACCAGATATCACAAAAATTTTCTCTAGGCATTTTTTACACTTTCAGCAGTATTTGATGTATTGAGGTTACATCTGAAAATCTTATCTCTGTGGCACTTTTTGACTGTAGATTGTAAAAAGGAAAGAGTATTTCACATTGTCACTAAGAACACTTAAATCCTGATCTCAGAATTCCAAAGTTCTGAGATTTTCCTCTGAGCACGAAAATAAATCAGGAATTAACTTTTGTCTTAGGAACAAGGCTACAAAATATTCACAGTTTTGTCTCAGTAAAAAATACCTCTGTGATGTTTCTGACCAGAAATATTTTCTTTTCCAACTTTCAACTATGCTGATTCTCCAGAGAGAAGTACTCATTTGCTCTGTGGTACAGATGTGGTCTCTAAAACTTGTTACCAAGTCAGGGATGCTCTTCCACTGCAAAGTTAAAGAGAAGGCTTCGGCAAAGTATTTATATCCATATATATAAAAGTATGTATAAATATATTTCTTTGTCTATGTATGTGTGTGTGTGTGTGCGCGCGCTTGTGTGTGTGTGTTATTACAGAAAAAAAACCTGGAGAACCAAGAAACAAATGTAAAAACAATCACCATCAGTAGCATAATTATTCATTTTCCTATGTACAGTGAAGATATCAATTCCATGCAAACCTCTTTCAAATTCCATTCAATTTAGCTGCCAAAGTGCATGTTTAAAAGATCAGAAGCTGCTGCATTACTGCAGTTTGGTTGCCATACAGAGCTGAGCTGCACAAGAGAGCTCAAATTCAATTAAAAATAAACATAAAATGGTTTACAACCCAGTAAGACTAGTAAGGCCTAAGATCATTTTTGTAAATTATTGCAGCATATATTAAAACTTCAGTTTTTACAATGCCTTCTATTACAGTTAAAGGTATATCTGGGCATTTAGTAGTAACTGACAATGGATTGCAATATTTAGTAAGCTATACATTAAATAGCTGCTACATATTCATCCCCGCAAATACAATTCACTTTTTAAATATGGATCAAAGAATCATTGAACACTTGTAAGAATAAGAACAGAGATTGTATTTTTCACATTTCTGCATATACAAACAGGCTGTCTGCTATGAGTCCAGTGCTTTAAAAATAAGGAGAAAATATGGTAATGAACATGAATTCACAACCAGTGTTGAATTAGTAATTCAACTAGTTAATGACATTTATTTCAATAATCAGTTACTCAAATTGTCAAACTATAGCTTTAGATAATGAAGTTAGAAGTTTAGCACAATAAAGATGTCTGCTGACTAACTTGTAATAGAAGACTGGGAAAGAGGTGATTCCTTTTAATCTTTTATTCAAAGTGAAGTTGCAGATACAAAATGACCTTGATTTATTTGGTGGAAAACACCATTTACTTGTAGGTGGTGTTTCTTGACAAGGAAGGATCGCTCAGTTTAGGTGCTAAATTCAAGACATAATTCATGCTAAAGAAGTAAAGTTGTTTTTTTTTTCTTATGACTTGTTTGGTGGTTTGTCTTTAAAATCTTCTGAGATTTCTATTTCTGCAAGAGCACTTCTCCCGTCTGACTTATCAGATAATCAGAGCCTTGTAAACACACATATTCACACAGACCCAAAGTAGACAATTTTCTTGTTTAAGGTTAATGATTCTTACTCTCTTTAGATTTGGGGTTTGGTTTGTTTGGTTTTGCTCTTTTAACATAAAATAGTGATTGCTTTTGAAGATAAAAGTCTGTGTCTTGAAAATAATTTATATAATCAAAATTAAAAATAAATAGGATTTAATGTGAAATTTAGTGTCAGAACTGATCTATTACATAAACATGAGGGTATGGCTTGTATTCCCTAAATGTTGATTCTCTCCTTGACAGCAGATACTGTAAATTCACTGTGCTTTTGGATGCAGTGGAAGATCTCTCCACAGCAATATGTGCCTCCCAGACCCTTTCCTTCCCAGAAGGCAATCAGCTACACTTTTCACGTTCGCTGTCTCAGCTGAGGCAGCCACAACCAGCTGCAGAGAGCTGTGGGAGGAGGATACCTGTGCAGCAGGAGTTGCTGTCCTGCTGCACTTCCACTCTCTCCACAAGAGTTGGAGGCTCCCTCTAACACTCAGGGGCTCCTTGATTTCCCTTTGAGAACCACCTTTCTGCAAAAGCATGTCCAGAAGCCACAATGTAACTTCAAAGGCATTTGGGACCCTCTGGAAAGTAAGCTCATGTAGTCCTCATTATCATAGACAATGATAATGTCAATGATAATGTTAATCACCCTTACTGGTGATATAAACCTGAGGGGCTTAGAGACTCAATGCTAATCTTTAAGCTCTTTCTTACTGCCTTGCTACCTTCATCTTGTTTGGTACCTTCCCAGACCTAATATATCATTTACATTTTATACAAATCTATGTCAATGAACCTTTAAGAGATGCCTCATCCATTTTTTTCTCTGTATGAATATATATCTCCTGGTTAAAAATGTTTCTGAAATACAATACATACCCTGTAGACTACATATGTATTTTGTGAATTCTACTTTTATGACGAAACATAAAATTGCCACCAGATATATTAATTTGTTCTAATGCCTACTGCATTAATGTTATCCAATATTATTCACACAGGACAGCCTAATTATAAATCTAATCTATCCTTTAAATATATAACAGCATTATAATATTCTTCCAATAATTAACATTTCTGATTCCTTACTTTTTATGTTTCAGCAATTGTAGCCATCCTCAGGAAAAAAGCAAAGGTAATTGGTAGTATATTAACTGCCTGAATTGCTTCTTTCTGAAATTTAGTGAGTGAGATTTACTAATCCCTTAATTTTATAATATCTATTCTATTTTTTTTGTCTTGTTAATGACAGAGACTTCTGTCACAGGTTGCTTCAGGGGGACAGGGTTCAGCTTTTACTGGAAGCAAGCATCAGCCTCTGCCCAGGTCTCACATACAGTTATCCAACCAGCAGGGTTTTATCTATTTTTTTTTTTTTTTGCAATTTTAGTATTAGTGTTGTAGATTATTCTGGCTGTCACACATATTTAAAGTCACTTAATGATTTCTAAGTATAAAACCCTCTCAATCTATATTAAAAAAATTATCAGTCTACATAATTCAATCATTCAAGCCAAATTTTTTCCAATTAGTACTTTCCCTTAGGCTGACTTTCTTAAAGCTTTAGCTAAAACAGCCTTTTAAGAGAAGATTAGTACAAAGTAGACAATGCTGTCGAATTTATGACTCTGCTACCAAGTTTTTAAGGAAACCTTAAGCACAAACAAATGAATTCTGAAACATCTCCTTATTTCCTGTAAAAACAAAAACTTCCTATTTTTAAGCAGAATCACAATGTTTTCAGATCCCTAGCACATACTTAATATAGATATAAAAGCACTGTGTTTTGATCATAATTCTCAATACTCCTCAAATGCCAACATACTCATCAGTCTACAAGGAAAGTTTTCTTCAAGATCTGAGGGTCAGCTAGCAGTGGTAATACCTTAATGCCCTTCAGTCAAAAGCATAAGTACTGGGCAGTGTTGTTCTGGATGCTGGAACGGGCAATAAGATTTTGTCTCAGCTCTTACTGATGTATGTCAGTATTTCTTAATACTATTTAGTCCTTCTTACTGAATAAAGCTTCTTTATGTAGCTTAAAAATCACGTCAGACTGACTTCCATAGAATTCCTTCCACTCCATTTTACATACAGAGCAGTAAGAGCTGCAAAGTCAAATAACCAGACACCCTTCAGCGTGGCAGACGACATTTTGCCACGTATTCACACTGCTTTTCAAAATGTGTGTGCTGAATCTATAATTTAGCTAAACATTAATTCTCGTTCTTCCATTGAAAGGGCATCTCATCAAAAGCAGTGAAGGTTAGCTGGGTTCCTTTAGTCCTCAAATTAATGCCAATGTCTTCATTAGCTGAGGTGTTTCAGAGCTGAAGATTGTTGACCATGACAGGGTTTAGGTACAGATATTTTTAATCTACTTTTTCAAGGAAATATCCAAAATAGTTTTACCTATCGCAGTTACTTTCTGCATCCCATTCCACCATCTTCATTTTGCATGCAAAATGTATAACACATTAAGTCTTGGAAAATGTAAACAGAGGGCAAAGTATAATAGTGGCCTCTCTTACCAGTATTTAGAATCCTAGTTGATGTGACTTAATATTCAAATTCCTCTCAATCAAATTAGATCTAGTTTTGCTTCCAGAAATAGTTATTATAATTCCCATATAAATTAATTACTAGTTTTCACTGCATAAGTGGGAATACCTCATTTTCAATGGCCAAATATGGGACTACTGCACTAAAACTTAATGCATCTGGAAAAATGCTGTAAGAAGAGGAAGTGTTAGGCACTGACACTTTTTTTAGTCCCGTCCTACCTATATGCAAGCCCATGACTATTTTGTATAATCCCTGCTGCTCGTATCCATTTCCACAAACCGTGAATTACAAACCCCAAAATGCCTGTGGAAGGAATTTTTCCATCAGTCTTGTAATCCGTGGCTTCCCTGAATTCCCTGCTCTTGCCCACACACTCAGTGGTGAATCCCTGATCAGAGCTGTGGATGTGGTGCCAACTGCTGCCTGCCAGTCCTGACCTGTCAGTCAGCGCCAGTCAAGGCAGGCATCCACTAGGGCTGACTTAGCACGTCCTTTGCATACTTGCTTAACATTTTAAGCTCCAATTAGTTGCAATTTATGTCCTGTATCACCCTATTAATTCACGCTAATACCTGAGACAACCTTTCTGCCCAGCCAAATCTTTCAAATTAGCAATCAAGTCAAGTGAAAAAAATTCAATGTTTCTAAACAATGATATGCAAAAGTCATTGGCAAACATGTGTTGATCAGATATCTGGAAGTGTTCCCATGTTTTCAAGACAGACAAAATTTCTCCATGGTGTGAACTTCCAAATAATTACCTTCAAAGGCAACCTTCTTGAAAACAGTGGAGGCTGTTGACTTTGCCTTAATAGATTCACAAGTCAATAAATTTGTATTTTATTATGAAAAGGTCTATTGTGCAGTATTAGAATGTATTAGTATTCACATTTATGTTTAAATTCATACTGTTAGAATTCAATTTTTATGTTTGTTTACAATATTTAAATGAATGCCCAAAATGTAAAAGGTTTTGCCTGTCATATTTATATTTAAATTTTTTGTATTTGACAATTTCATATACCTTCTCTGCCCAACCCCAAAATATCTAGAAATATTCTAATATTTCAATTGTAAAGGGATGGTAGGAAATTTCAGTAGTCCCTTCTAATGATAAGTAAATTGGGGACAAACATTAAATAAATATTCATATTTTTGAAAGAGTAAAATTGGTTCTACATAATCACAGATCACATGTAATGACTACTTTCAATGCTTTTCAAGAAAATAAGAGCAAAGAGGAACATAAAGTTTCCCAATAAATGTGTAAATTTTTTTTTTAATTAACATTGGATTATAAAATTAACATAAAGTCCTATCTTTTCAAACAGCTCTGATGAAACTCAGCTAACTACATACAGAGCTTGATATATGCTTTAACTGATTTCCTATATCAAATTTAGGTATATTCCAGTCTGTACATAGTTGAAACTATGATACTGACTGGTTCCATTACTTTCATGAAAATGTCCCAGATCATTGTGTACTTCCCTTTCTAGTTACTACTTTTGGAAAAAGAAAAAAAAAATCAAAGAGCCCAGTTTAGGAAGTCTTGGTGAGGAGCACAAATGCCCATGGAAAGTGTGCAGTTCATGATTGTAGTATCTGGGTCAAATAGTAAGAAAGGATAGGAAAGATTAAGGATTAAAAATTGCCTAAGACAGAGGAATGATGATGTGAAAATAATTGTGAATGTAACAATTGTGGGCTTATACAGCAAAAGTTTGATTCCTGTGCATTAGTACAATAAAGATTCACTTCTTTATCTCTGGTTTTGAAGAGATAGGGGAAGATGAGTAAGCTGTCAGTTTCAATTAATGTTTTGTCATAAATATTTATAGCCCACAGAAAACAATTGCATGACTCTTTAGGATTGAGTTAATTATTTATAAATCACATTCTAAATGTATTAACATAATTCTTTTACAGAAGCTTTGGCTTTTAATAAGTTAATATTAAAATGGCTGGATTACAATAAATGCAATAGAAAAATCTTTCTGAATACAGTGAGTGAGTATGAGTGGTTTCCTTTCACTTGTTCTACTTACTGTGTCTACCCTAAGGCTTTTTCTTTATAAGCCTTGAAATATATTGCTTCTTTTGTTCCAAGTTTCAAAATTAAAACTATAAAGTGTAAATTCTTACTAATAGAAAACCATGACCTAACACGCCTGCATCAGTTAGGACATGAATGGAGTAAAAGTATTCATAGGTCTGATGGGAGTTTCCAAATCCCAGGGGTTTAGTCTCATTTTTCTGACCAAAAAATACTTGAAATAAAACAAAAGACAATAATTCGTAGGTTGCAAGTCCCAGATCTCGTTTATTTATAAAGCAATAAATATTAGAAGCACAAATAAATTGCACGGGTGTGTAAACAAACTGTACAATGACTGAAGAGTTGGGGAAGGTTTGCCAGAAGACTCCAAGAAGCATGTTGTCGTCATCCTGAGTGGGAGTAAATTGAGGGGGGAAGTGCTTAGAAGCACTTGCGGTGTACAATGGATGGGCCAGCTTCATCATACTCTTGTTTGCTGATCCACATTTGCTGGAAGGTGGACAGAGACGCTAGAATGGAGCCACCGATCCAGACAGAGTACTTGCGTTCAGGAGGGGCAATGATCTAGGATAAAGAAAAGCAACAAAATCCTCAGTTCTGAACAGTGAATCTGTATCATCAATGCTACACACCACTAGATATTTCAAGTAAAGCAAGTAAAGAACTTTTCTATAACCGTATTGATCTTCAGAAGCTCTTACAATATATGTAATGTATTAAAAAAATCTGTAATCATATTTTCTTCTTTTCTAATACTTGCTTCTAACCAACGTAACTATTCTGATTAAATGGAATTTCTACTCATCAGTCTATCAGCTGTTGATCTCATTTTTGAGTTGTTCCTATATCCCAGTTTAATGAAGCAGACCTTGTCTCCAACTTTATCCACGTTTTATAACACAGAGTCAAATTCCTTACCTTGATCTTCATAGTGCTAGGAGCAAGAGCAGTGATTTCTTTCTGCATGCGGTCAGCAATGCCAGGGTACATTGTTGTACCACCTGAGAGGACGTTGTTAGCATAGAGGTCCTTACGGATATCAATATCACACTTCATGATGCTGTTGTAAGTAGTTTCATGGATACCAGCAGATTCCATACCTTGAGAAAAAAAAGACAGTAGGCAGTGAATTATACAAGAGGTGTTCATGAAGCAAAACTCTGGCATCTCTTATCATCGTTGAACTTCTACGTCCTTTTTCTCATAAAAATGCTTCCTGATTATTAAGTGTTACAGAAAAATATTGTAAAAATAGAATTACAAAACTAATAAAGGAAGTGAACACTATTCGTTAGAAAAGGTAAGAATCATAATGCATGTGCAAAGGCAAGAGACTCAAAATATTCAGTAAGATAACAAGTAGACACGCAAGACTCATTTAGCATATGGCAATGGAAGAAGGGTACCAAGAGCAGAAAATGCAAGTATTGGTTTATGCCAGTCTCACTAAATGTATTAGTTGAATATAGTAAAGACAGCAAATGGATACAATAGAAATAGTTGAAGTAGAACTAAAGAAGACAATAGTAACTTCTTCAGTCTACTCAAAATGTAGTCTATACTATTCAGAATCATCAAGGCAAGAGAACACCATGACATGGAATAAGATATTAGTACTTGATGTTAACAAAAAAAGGAACAAGAAGCAAGTGTTTGTAGGTTGCATTCCAGTTTGTTAATTTAACAGGTGCTTCCTGAAAGGGCTGACACTGGATCCAGTAAGAAGTCAGCTGATGAACAACTGCATGTACTGCTTGGGACTTAAGAGTATAAACATTTGCTGCATCCGTCAGCTGCCTGCACAACCAGCGAGAATACAATCTCCACCAGGGCAATGTTAATTACAGTGTATATAAATATACACACACCTTCACTCCACGTCCTTCCCCTCTCTGACACTTTAATTCTTCGTGGAAATAAATTCTGTTTCGAGTGTAAGCCCTACAAATACAGCTCTGAAGGCTATTCTTGCCATTAGTGACACAGAATTAAAAAATGTCTTGAGTTGGAAGGGACCCATGAAGATCATGGAATCCAACTCCTTAATGTTGATACTGCAACTGCATGTTTTATTATGAAAAAATTGTGACCCTAAAACTTGATCTAAAACTTGCAACAAGAGCCTGGAACTCAGCTAATTACGAGATGAGCTCACATCAAGCTCATCTTACAAGAACCAAATAATCTAAATTATTATTCACTCACATCTGATTTTGTACCAAATTTGGGTAAGCAGGAAGGAGGAATGGGTCACCTTCCAAATCTTTTGATTCATTCATACCTCCTACAGAAAAGAGAATTTCCTGGGAACACTTACCAATAAAGGATGGCTGGAATAAGGTTTCAGGGCAGCGGAAACGTTCGTTACCAATTGTGATCACTTGACCATCAGGCAATTCATAGCTCTTTTCCAGAGAGGAGGAAGAGGCAGCAGTGGCCATTTCATTCTCAAAGTCCAGTGCAACATAGCACAATTTCTCTTTGATGTCACGAACAATCTCACGTTCGGCTGTTGATATAGGAGAATTAAATCAAGCTTTGTATAAGCACAATACTAGAGAAGATGAGAGGATTTCCAAGAGAGATGTGAGGATTTTCACAGTAGAGAAAAGCTGAAGGACTGACCTGTTGTCACAAAGGAGTAGCCACGCTCCGTGAGGATCTTCATGAGGTAGTCAGTCAGATCCCTGCCAGCCAGATCCAGACGCATGATAGCATGAGGCAAAGCATACCCTTCATAAATAGGTACATTGTGGGTGACACCATCTCCGGAATCAAGGACAATACCTGGGAGAGAAATGCCAGAGAGCAGCTGGAATCACCTTGCAAATGCTTAGAGTCCTTACACACAGGAAGCAGCAAGAAAGACAACAAAATAAAAGAATTTTTAGCATAATTCTTTTTCAGTCACAAACATCTTTCCAATTCTTTCTGCCTTTACTTGTCTAGACATTCCTGTGGGATGTGAATCTTCCCATAGAATAGTTGTTCCGTACATATTTTAAGATAATCCATAAAACCAGTCTTCCACTGCTACTATACTGAGAAGTAAGAGTATTTGCGATAGTGACTGTCTTGATCTGATAATGGGCATCTTTTGATCCAGTTTAAACCTTTAAACAGATGTAACATTTTTGTAACTGCAGTATCCCTACAGGAATATCTCTTCATTTGCACCACAACAAGCAGTGGCACAGTCAGTTCCATGATGCCTCTCCAACAACAATGCAAATTATCGGTGGAAAGAACAAAGTGGACCTATTTTGTACTGGCTTTTATGCTACTGTTATCAATTGCTATCAAGTAAAAAATACTTATTTTTCTGTGAATTAAAAGAGTTTGTAATGGAAAGGAAGGAGAGCTCCTGAAAGGAAGTAGAATCTAAATGGTGTTTATTTGTTTATTTTACCTGTTGTACGACCAGAAGCGTACAGGGACAGGACAGCCTGGATTGCCACGTACATAGCAGGTACGTTGAAGGTCTCAAACATTATCTGGGTCATCTTCTCACGATTAGCTTTAGGATTCAAGGGAGCTTCTGTGAGCAAAGTAGGGTGTTCCTCAGGGGCCACACGGAGTTCATTGTAGAAAGTGTGGTGCCAGATCTTTTCCATATCATCCCAGTTGGTGATGATGCCATGTTCAATTGGATATTTCAAAGTAAGGATACCTCTTTTGCTCTGAGCTTCATCACCCACATAGGAATCTTTTTGACCCATACCAACCATAACACCCTAAGGGAAGAAAACACAGAAAAGAATTAATTGAGGAAGACAACATCACAGAGTCCAAACAACTACATTACAGACAAATGGCTGAGTCAGGAGAGGTTTAGGTTAGACATTAGTAAAAGATTCTTCACTCAGAGGGTGTTTGGGCACTGGAACAGGCTCCCCAGGGAAGTGGACACAGCACCAACCCTGACAGGGTTCAAGAAGAATTTGGACAACTATCTCAGACACATGGTGTGACTCCCAGGGCTGTCCCATGTAGGACTTTGATGATCCTTGTTGGTCCCCTCCAAGCCAGGATATTCTGTGATTCTGCAATTCTAACTATCTTATTTTCAATCTTATTTTCAAGAAAGGTACAAGCAATCACACCCCTGAAAGGCTGTTTGGGAAAATAAATTTAACATTATTAAATTATTAAGTCAACAGAATCTGAGGTGTTCCTTCCATTACATGAATGGATTTTCCCCCATTTTTAACACACCTCTTATTTTCCATTTTTTTCCTTTTGGCCCAAAAACTTGACTGAAAATAAAATGCACAGTATCATGAGCGGAAAAAGGAGTTTGTAAACAGGAAGATACAGAGCGAAATTAGCATTCCAGTGATCGAAGATACTTCATTTTACTATGCAGCCTTAGCAGTAATTTATCCAGGACAAAAAAAAAAGTACAAATTGCAAATGTTTAAAAAAAAAAACAAACAAAAAAACCCAAACAGCTTTATGAACTTTTTACCGAAGAAATTATAAGAGAATAAGGAGATATGGGACAGGCAAACAGGGAAGTTAAGGAAACACTGGGCAGACCTGGGAATGAATCACCAGTACTATCGCAAGAGGTGAGCAGAGGAGAGAGCAGGGTATCTGGGACAGGGCAGCAGAACTGAAGGAAGAGGAAAGTGGAGGCAACGCCTAGAGAGAGGGCGATGCTCTGTCCTGCCTCGGTCCTGCCTCCGAATTTACCTGGTGCCTCGGGCGACCGACGATGGACGGGAACACGGCCCTGGGGGCATCGTCTCCGGCAAAGCCCGCCTTGACCAGCCCCGAGCCATTGTCGCACACAAGTGCGGTGGTTTCCTCGTCGTCACACATGTTCGGAAGGGAGCACGGACCTGGAAAACAGCACGGTGGCACGTTCAGAGCCCCGCGGGCAGCACCCTCCGGAGGGCACCGCCGGATCGCTGCGGCGGCAGCGGGAAATTTGACTCATCCCGGAGGATGCTCGACGGCTCGCGGGCAGGGCTCTAAAGGGATCCGTCAGCCGCTTTCTTCTCCGCGCTTTAAAAGCCACCCCAGCTGGCAAAACGCTCAATTAGAGCGTCGTTACCGGATCCCTGTGTCCGCAGCCCGAAAAGGGAGGGAAAGCTTTTGAAACCGCAGAGATCCGCGGTGCCCAGCGCGCTCCGCGGGTGGCCGGTGCTGGCGGCGGGGCCGGGCCGGGGCGGGCGGTGTCTCCGGCAGGGAGCGGCACGGCCCGAGCCCCGGCTGTACCTGCACCAGCCGTCCTGCGGTGCCTCCCGTCCATCCCTCCCGGGATCCCCCCGTCCCGTCCCATCCCATCCCACGGCTCCTCCCGGCCGCCCCTCGGTGCCGCCGCGCTACTCACCAGACCAGCACGGGCGGGGGGCAGCGGAGGAGACCCTGGCTGCTGGCTCGGCGGAGCCGCCCCGATTTATACCCCCCGAGGGGCAGCGTGCTGCGGGGCCACCTTGTCCTTATTTGGTCGGCTCCGCGCCACTGAGCGGCCGCGCAGCCATGAATGGAGCCGGCCCGGCCCCGGCCAGCCCCGGCCCATGTAAGGCAGGTGCGGGGCAGCGCGGCCGCGGCCGCCGCATGGCCAAATAGGGAGCCCAGCGCAGCCCCCGGGGGTCAGCGCCGCCGGGCAGGGGCCGGGATGGGGCCGGGAAGGGGCCGCAGAGCCCACAGCCCGGCTGGGTCCCGGGGTCAGCACCCGCCCGGTGCCCCGCCAGCCGCGGCGCCTCCAACTCGCGATGCTCGGGCTTGGCGCAGGGTGCGAGGGAAGCCGCACGGGTGTTTTCTCCCCCGGCTTTTCATTTTTTCCGCGGAAAAGGAAAAGAAAAAAAAAAAGGGCAGCCGAGTTTCTACTTAATGTGATGAGGTTGCTGGGGTGCCAACAACTGTGGGTCCTCTCCTGCACGGAGGCAGCATCTGCTCTCTGTGTTGCCTTAGGAAGGAGCAGTGCACTCTCAATTTCTTTTGAACTTTGATGAGCACACGCTGAAAAAATCACCCTTTTCTCTGCTTTTGGCTGACATCTATGGCACAGAATGGGATGTTAATATGCATGTTCTTAAACTCCACATTTTTGGTCTTTTAATGCACACCAGATCAGTAAGAGATAGTGATATGTCTAGGGCAGAGGGCGAGATATGGGAATAGCTTGGACAAAACCCAGCTATGGTATAAATGTAATGTGACAGTTGTTTTCCTGCTCAGTTGTTGAACGTTTCAACATTGATAATTTGTTCCAGCGGTGGAACCTAGAAAATCCATGTGTCTTCAGGACTTTTTTTTGTTTGTTAAAAATAGAAAGACTGGAGAGGCATCCCTTGAGTGGGTTTGGCCTGGCATGTGAAAGCAGAGATTGTCAACTCATGTCCCAGAGAAACTCATTACCATGTGGAGTACAGAGTCCTCCAGGAGCTCAGCTTGTAAAGTGCCCCATGTTTGCCCGTGAAACAATGCTGGGATGCAGCAGGGAGAATTGAGATTTGGGACAGAAGGGAATGGTGAGCTTCAACGTCAAAAGAGGAACATTCATTTGGATCAGCTGCTTAAACGCAGGTCCAGTTTATGAGATGCCATTCAAAAGCTGACAGACATCACATGGGTATATAGATCTTAAATTATCTTAGGAAGGAAAGAGCTTGTGAATGCTACACAACCTGCAGTCTGGGGGCTTTGAGAAGTGTTGGGGGAAGAGCAATCTGCACGGTGCTTTAGCTCTGACAAAGCACGGGACAACTGGAAATTGCTCTTTGTTTCTAAACTATATCCAAAGGGGGCGTCAGAGACTCTCAGACTTTAATTTCTTCTGAAATCAGAGATTGTATTTGTTTCTAGCACAATTAATGAGGCGGTTAGCTCCACCCCAACCCCAGTTTATCTTGGGTTTGTGCCCAATTATGAGCACAACTCTGAAAAAGATGGTAGCAGCGCAAACTTCTTGGATATTAATAACTCCTGCTTTTCTTTAAATGCCGCGAGGAAAGAGAACCTTTTCCAGGTGAGACACCATTTGTGTACAGAGTTGTGTATGTATATTTAACACATCAATATATAAAAATACATATGCACATATACGTATTATATGCATGTTTTTATCTGTGTGTATATATATATATATTTACATATTGCTTTTTTCTTTTTCTTAGCTACCTAAGAAAAGCTGTGTAGGACTGTATAGGAAATACAGTGACCTCAAAAGGTCAAAGTAGCAAAACACTGCTTGAATGTCACTGCTCTGGACAAACTTTGGCTCTTTGTTTGTTTTGTCTTGATGGAAAATCAACCAAAATCAATACTGGTGGGATAAGAACCCCAAGCAAGTATATATTTATCTAAATTGATCAGACACATGTAACAGACACTTGGGAATACTTTGGTGATAGCCATGCCTATTTATACAAGAATTCATATATATGCAAGGATTTATAAGCATATCCACCCTGAGACAGAGCACTCTTTCAAAGAAAAAAATACCATATGCAGCTTTCAGTTTTAAAAAGACAGCAGATTTTACCCCACGGTAAGTTGCCATATATAGTTTAAATCTGCTTCTTTTTTCCCCAGCACATCTTTTCTACAGAAGCCATATTATGTGAGGGATTGACCAGCTTCGCCAGCACTAGAGATTAGTTTACAGTGTTATCTCAGCTGTTGCTTGGTTCAGAGGTGTTGCAGTATTTACATAGAAGTCCACTGCTGATAGCTGCATTGAATTCCTCCCCAATCAGACCCTCTCTGACACATCCTACATTCCCTCTGGCTAGAGAGAGACAGACTCTCCTGAAACCAAGACAGAGTCAGCTCTCACTGAAAAATCTATGAAACAGGTTGAGTTCTCTTGTTTACTTTCTAACTAAATTTTTGCTTTCTCTCCTATTTCCTCAAGTTTTACATTTCTAATCCAGCAGGACTCACAGTTAGGATCCCGATGCGCTTGAGAACTCATCCACACACCAACACACTCCCATATATTGCAAGGTCAAACGGAAAGGGCACCATACAACGTAAATAATTCCAAAATACCATTTTCTTCCTTGAAGCCTTCAAAAATGGCCCAGCTAAAGTTACTCCTTTGGCCAAAATAATTCTGCTTTCTGCAGTAAAGTGTTATCACAGCCTCAAGTAAACCAGAGCAGCAAAAAACCTATGAGGTATGTTATGCAATATCATCTACAGGAAAAACACTCCAGCTCTGACTGACCAGGGCCCCCACATGCTGTGCACATTCTCATGACTTAGCTGTTGGGAGTGACCCCAGAGACAAGGGAAACACAGGCAGTACAGGGTGTTAGAGAGCAGACAGATCTGCAGTGGACGTGATCTGCATGTCCCTAGAACAGCCTGAACACACGGCAGCATGAAGCCTCAATGTGCATGATTATTAATAGGAGAGCAAAATTAAATATATGTATGTCTGTATATACAGAGAGAAGTGTATCATATAGAGAGAGAGGTGTATCTATATATATAGGAGACACATGCATATAGGCAAAACTGTGTGTGTTGTTCAGCCAAGCAGACACTATTGTGACTGTAGCCAGAACATGAGCCCTTATATCTGCATGGCAAAAATGTGAATAAAAAAATCACACTGTGACCTTAGGATGCCTAGAAATCCTCACAACTGCTATTCAGCTTTTGACTAAAAAAATATGAAAGCTTCAAAATATAACCATGATTCTTTAAAAGCTTCAAAGCATAAAACACTTACTACAATAGACTTCAGATTATTTACTATATTTAACAATGCATTCAGAAATTGTGAATGTGTAGGTTCAGGTCCACTCTATATTTTTTCATTCAACCTTTCAGTTTATTACTTTTTTGTGTAAATGACCCAATAAAATCAATAAATTATTCATAATAAAGCAAAGAATTTTATATACAGTATATCCTGACCTAGCAGATTTTGGAGCAACTTCTCACTTAAAATCTGCTATTTCTAAATCCAATGGATGTTGACATATAAAATCTGTCCTAGCACAGAGCCAAATGTTACCTCTCTTAAGCCTCAGGCCAGAGTAGTCTTTGAAAGAAACTTTACATTTTCAAGAATAAGAAGAAAATGCCATTCTGACAGGTTTTCTTTTGTCTCTTTTTTCTCACAACAGCTGTTTGGAGCTATATGGTCTTTAGAAATATAAGCAGCATTGCAGCAGAGTCTTGTTGATGGGCAGAAGTCCTGATGAGATGAGAATGCCAAACATGCAATATATGATGAAAATCACTATCATGAATCACTGTCATGCAATATATGATGAAAATCCTCTGTCACAAAGGAGCCATGTGTTGTTTTCAATGTCTGTGCAGTTCTGAATCTCTCTGTGTATGCAGACATACAGGAGAAAGCAGAGAAGACAGTTCTGCAGTCACCACAAATCTGAAATTATTCCGTATGAAACTACTGAAGTCTTGAACCTTCCAAGTGAGAAATCTTTCCCCTAGAAGAGAGTCTTCCAATTTAATTATTACATTGTCTGGCAAACTTTTCCAGAGAATTCATTGGGTATTCCCCTTTCTTAGTTATGTCTCATCCACGCTAGTACTAGCCCATGTTTCATGCTTTATATATTCCTTGTCTCCTCGGCATTTAAACCTTTCACATAATTGCAGGCTCTTATCATCTCTTTGCGTCTTTCTCTCACTCACTCATGTGCTGCTGCACTTCTATAATTAACCTAAAACATCTTAAGTGTGTGCTGAAAGGGTAAAATCATGAGGTGGGCAGTGGAGGTTGGAGATGCAGCTAAAACATTTTGTTATGAGGCTTAGAAGTTTAGGCATGGGCAGCGTAAGTGGAGGTGAGTGGCAGTCAAAGGAGTTTGTTCTTCCAAGTCTCTCACTCTCCAGAAGTATTATTTGCCACGTGTCAGTTCCAAAGAAAGGATGAGATTGTTAATAACATTCATCCCCTTTTGCAGTGGAAACAAACCTCAGAGTGTGCCAGATTGGGCAAGTAAATCTGTGCCCTATCCATGTATAACTTTTCAAATTCAGCATTTTTAAAACTGCTACCAGACCAGTGCTATAAGCAAATCTACTTCCAGTGATGTGGTTTCCAGCACACTGCTGGAAATGTAGTCACATTCTCTACTGTAAGCCCTTCTGCAAGGTCTGAGTCACAATCACCTCTGGCAGTTCATGTTTAAGCTGGTGAGGTTGGCACACCTAAGTATGGGATACCATCCGGAGGGACCTGGACAAGCTCAACAATTGTACCCATGGGAATCTCATGGGTTTTAACAAGACCAAGTGCTGCTGCTGCATCTGGGTCAGGACAACCCCTGGTACCAGCACAGGCTGGGGATGGACAGATGGAGAGCAGCCCTGCCCAGAAGGACTTGGGGTGTTGCTGGCTGAGAGGCTGGACATGAGCCAGCCATGGGCACTGCCAGCCCAGAGAGCCAAGTGTGTCCTGGGCTGCATCCAGAGCAGCGTGGGCAGCAGGGCAGGGAGGGGATTCTGCCCCTCTGCTCTGCTCTGTCAGACCCCACCTGCAGGGCTGTGTACAGCTCTGGGTGCCAGCACAGGAAGGACAGGGACCTGCTGGAGTGACTCCAGAGGAGGCCACCAAGGTGATCAGAGGGCTGGAGCATCTCTCCTGTGAGAAAAGGCTGAGAGAATTGGGATTGTTCAGCCTGGAAAGAAGGCGGCTTTGGGGTGACCTAAATGCAGCCTTCCAGTACTTGAAAGTAGCCCACAAGAAAGATGGAGAGGGACTTTTTACAAGGGCCTGGAGAGACAGGACAGGGGGGAATGGATGGCTTCAAACTGAAAGAGAATAGATTTAGATTAGACATTAGGAAGAAATGCTTTCAATTTGAAACTAAAGGACCCTGAATCTACCAGCTCCTGCAAAGTAAGGTGCAAGTTTCCAGGCTGTTTCTCAGTTGCCTTTTAGTTTTCCAGAATCAGAGACAGATGTCTCATGATTACAACAAAAGCAGCAATTAAACAGTCTATTTTAATTGCATTCTCACTAAAGAATCAACCTTTAGTAGAGGAAACCATCAAATACTTGCTTGTCTGTTAACCTCTCTACATGCATTTGCTTGCACTGTGTGTGAAAGCAGGAGACCAAAATTTCTTAATCTGCATAGACTAAAGAGGGAAGGAAGTGACGCTTTACAGATGAGAAGCTAAGCTTCAGCAGGATGAAGTCACACTGGAAATTATGTAAGAATTGAATCCTGCTTCTGGAGACCAATTCTGACATCGAATAGGAAGCATTCCATTGCTCTCAGATATGAGTACATAAGATTTTCTGAATCTATGGTCGATGCAGAGAGTTTCCTTTGCCACAATTCATAGATACATCTTTCTAAAGAAACCCATGGATTCCTCTGATGCTATTAGGAACACAAAGATACTTGATGAGTCTCATAAAATTGTGAAGGTTCCCACATATAATTTTGCAAAAATGTGAGATGATTTAGATAAAAACTTCCCAGTGATTAACAGAGGGTGTAGTTGCACTGTGTTACCTGGAGTTGAAGTAAGTGGATTCAGATGTAGAACTGGATGATGCAAAGATTGGCTTGGAACTTTCTGGAAAAAATTATCTTGCTATAAAAAACAAAGCTCCTTCAAAGTACATTTTACCAATACAATATATATGCAACATTTTTTCTGACAACTTTAAGATCTCAGCATTTATTAAGCTACTCCTATTGAGTACTTACAGGCTGAAAAAACAACTACCGCAACAAAAAATCAGAGAATAGTAAAGCCACATTTTAAGCCACATTACAGAATGCTTGGTGAAGGAAACAATGTCAGTGGACTAAAAGGGGATTATGTCCAGGGTTTAATAATTTTCTAAATAGTATTCTAGAATGACAGTGGGAGTTATTTTCTACTGATACTTATTTTGTCACTTATTTACTCAAAGTTCTAACTACAGGGGAAAAAAAGTCAGGGTGTCCCTCATTTTTTTTTTCTAAAAAGCCTGTTTTATAGAAGACTAAGCATTTATCAAGATTTCATTAACATGATAGAAAATGGGGCATTTCTGAGTTAATTGTAGAACAGAATGCTGGATCTCCAATGTATTGGAATACTTTTTTTGAGCTAATGTCATCCTTAACATAGGAACTTACGTTACTGGCTCATCAAACTTAGTAATTATTTATGTTTGCTGCAAAGATGTCTAAAATTCAAATTTCAATTAGCATTTTGTATAAATTTGTCCAATATTTACCACAGGTAGGAGTTGTAGACAGCAGCAATAGAACTTCCCATTTACAATACTGTTAAGGAGTAGCTAAAAGTTCTATTCATTGTCATTCATCCAGTGAAGAATTGACTAACAGGAACTATACTAAGCTTGGGAACAATGACCCATTGCAGGTGGGGACTTGAATCATTGCAAAACCCTGGAAAACTTCTGGGAAAAAAGGATCAAAACTGAAAGGTTAAATGCATATTCAAGGAACAGGTAATCTACCTAAAATCTCAGTAATTCAAGATCAGAGAAAGTACCAGATGGAAATCAGTAAAATCCAATTGGCAAAAGTTCATCTTTTAAGTCAACTGGGGAAAATGATGCTGAAAATACAGTTTTAATAGGTTGCCTTAAGCATAGTAGATGTTCAGGGAATAAAAAAAAGAAAGGTCAGTTCAATGGTTCATAAAGCAATTATTTCCCCATAAAATATTTTCTAAAATAATACACATAGTACAACCAAAGGCAGTCACCATAAGGAAAATCTAAATGTTTTCCTACTTTGCAAGATGGTATCTAAACTACTAGGCCACAAGGTTGCCCTCAGAGGAATGGCTCTCATGATAAGCAGCTGTTTCCCAGTGCAAAATGTCTTGGGAAGACCAAGATATTGGATATACACTTGATGTAGCTTGACATGGAGAAAATTTCAAATGTGTATATTAAATACATTTGAATATGTTTCAAATATACTGCATTTCAAAATGAGATAAAACGGCCTTAAAACAAAGGATTCAACAAAAACTAGTAAAAAAGAAAGTAGAAGTAGAAAGTAAAAAAAAGAAAGTAAAAAAGAAAGTAAAACGTGCTGGGCATTCCAAGCTATCTCACATATTGCAGGTGGAACCAACGCACCTATGCCAATTCTCTAGATTCCTGCTGTGTGAGAGGCAGCTAAGAATTATGTATGTAGCACCTCCAGCCTAACTTACATTTAGCACACTACACACACTTTTTTGAAAGTAACAACTCAAATCTATGATGTTTTCAGGAAATATACCATTTTAAAGATAAAGGCCTTAAATAATACAGAATCTCTTCTGAAAAGTAAAGTTTGTCAAAGCTTTTGGGAACTGGAAAGAAATACTTTGACTCATCTGCCCTGTTTCCTTTTTCTGTCATTCATGCTCAAGCTGATTCCCAGTGAGAACCCTGTGACAACTCAGATGAAAACTATCTAAGTGGGTACTGCAAGAATTTAACTATTGCACTCAGAATTCAGGTTCTAAGTACTCAAGTCCAAGAAAAATGGGAATTAACTGCAACAAATTCAGAAACATTGTATGTTTGAGAGAAAATCTTTAGAAGAAAGCTTAAGGAGTTCATAAAACTGCACCAAAATTCTTAATAAACTCGCACAGAATTTATAGGCTTTGGAATAAGCCCAAGAAGAGTTGTTTAGGTATATTGCCTTCCTGTCAAATTAAGAAGGACTCAAAAACTATTTATAGTTAAATAGAAGGCATAAATGCCCAACGGTAAAGAAATATTTATTTGGTAGAAATATACCTAACATATTTACTCTGGCCATTAATTATGAATCATTGTGTACCCTACAAAACCGTTAATTTAGGTTGTCACCTTGCAAGGATACAGGAACAGTTCAAACCCCAGCAGAAACTGGATTATTCCTATTGAACTAAGCAACTGACATTATTTTGCTGAGTCAGTTTTCATAATACCACGAAGAAGATGCATTTCCATACAAGCATAAAATAAATTCAAGATTAAATAAATAATAGGATGAATATTGAAAATATTGTGTCTAAATGTATTCTGAAAATTCCAGTTGGCCTCACAGCATATGCACTAAGAAGTATATAAACTAAATGAGGTCTCAAAGCCTGACAATTTAGAGAAAAAGATAGGATGTGCACTGCAATGACAGTCTTGCTCTAGTTAACAATCTGCCTCTGTCCTAAAGTCAGTAGTTTTCTGTATCTTCAGAGGTCTTCCAGTTTGATATTACTGAGATGTTCATGCTTCTTAGTGAATTTTAAACTCCCAAAATTCCTATGTGGCTTTTATGTATAAAGCAATGAGGTACAGGCTCAATGATTTATTGATAAACAGGAAATTGTTAATCAACCCAAAAACCAAAAAATTCTTCTTATTAGTACCACTCCAGTGTTTTAAGCATTAGCCCTATAGTCCTTAAAATTTCTAATTATCCCCCATTCCTACCAGTGTTTTGGGGTATGCAGTTTTAGAGATTAATTTAACATGATAACACAGTTGTCAATATGAAGAAATTCCTTTGCTCAGCCATATTTTTCCAAGCTGATCTGCTTGAAAACCCTAGAAAGTACTGCTGGTTTCAGCAGTTACACCCACCTGAAGCCAAAGAGCGGTAAGATTCTGAACTAAATTATTAATAAAAAGGAAATTAAATACTGGAGGCCTTACCTTTAGGAAAATTATCTCTGCATTATTCAAATGAAAAGTAAAAATAAAATCTTGAGTCCAGAAACACAAGGGGTTTGAAAATCTCAACATACATTCTTGGTTTACCTTCTGCTGCTGGAACTCTTGGGAGAGTTGTAGTTGGATATAAAAATGTCACTGCTACCAAAACAACTCATATGATATCATGAGAGATTAATTATTTATCATGGAAAAAATCATGTGGGGTAGGTGATCTCTAAAAGGAAAACTGAAGAAATTATCCTGGTTCTATTTAGTACCCTAGAAATTTGAGTTAGGGAAAAGAATGTTACAAAATGTAAATGCTGTGGGGTCCAAGTGGGATGCAAGGACCCAAGGATGTCCACAAGACAATCCATGGGGTGCAGAAGGAAAATATTCTTTGTACCATTAATATATAAGATTTTAAAAATCTTTTTAATATTGTATTTGTTTCATTTTATCTAATTCACTTTCTAATTTTGGGGTATTTTTTATGTTTTATAGTGCAGAATGTGTTATTACAGTAGCACTCATAAGTAAGTTATACATTAATAAATACACATGGGTTGGATGTGCCCATTCAAAATTTTTACTGATAGAGGTGTGCAATCGAAAAAGTTGGGAGACCACCAGCCTAGAACACTTCATGATGGACACCCATTCCATTAGGAAATAATAAACAATAGGACGCAGTCCAAAATCTGTCCAAGGATGGCTGAACAAGAAAACTTAATAACATAAGGTTTAGCAGACTGTGATCCAAAAAAACAACACAACAAAAACCCAAAACACAGCAACACAAAACAAAACACAGCAACTCCTTAAGACACACTCAGCACAAGGAACTCTACAACTGTTGTGTCAGGCATAAAAACAGCTTTTTTAAGGGAGTAGCTTCTTTAAAAGGTACTTTTATGAAGTAAAGCGTGTAATGGAGAAGGTAGAAAATATGAAGGAAAATTAAACCAATTATTGAAACCTCAAATTTATAAAAAAAAAATTAAAATCTTACAGGGAAAAAAAAAAAGATGGAAATTGAAATTAACTAAAGAAAAACCCAGCAGGAAAATAGGAAAAAATAGAGGAAGGAGTTAAAGAGAATTAAGATGGACAGCACATTCAAAAGGAAGGGAAAAAAATGGAGGCTGCTCTGACAGACATTCACATCTTTCTTGATTGGTGGGCTCCAAAACTCATTGCAATCCAAATGGTTTTGGGCAACCATCCACTAATATTTGAGAGAGATGGGGAGGGAAGAGCAAGTTAAAGAGGTGCTCAGAGAGATCACTCAACATTCTAATTCCCAGAGTTCATCTCACAAGTCATCCTGTGACTCTGGGCCACAGACACAGCCTTGGTACCCTGTGGATGTGTGACACAAGTGACATGAAAACCAACCAGCTAATGCTCCAGCACTCCCAGGATGCACCTGCTAGGCTTGAGCAGGAACTTAAAGATGTTTGTACATTGGAGGCTCCATTTTACCAGCCAGTACAATCACTGTTGGAAGTCACACATCAACATTTAGGATTGAGAAGGAAATCTAATCACAGCATTGATTTTTAGAAAGTGGACTTCTTTGCAGAACAAAAAGTAACCACAAACAAATATTTCAAAATCAGTTTTCAACAAAAAAAAATCTGCTTTTTCAGAAGCTTTGATCAATTCTGTTTAATTATTATGGAGCTACAAAAGAGGGAGAAAAGAGAAAATATCTGAGTCATTCTGTCTGTGCTGAGTAAGTTAAACAAAAATTATGCTTTCATTCCAGCACTTAGAAGCAGACCTACAGGGAATCCATCACATGAACCACATACTAAGTTTAGGGTTTGAGTCTGGGTGTATTTATTTCTCTTATTTTTAATATCAAGAACACATGCTGTGCCAAATCTAAATCTCGTCGTTTCACCCGCTATATTAGCATGTATGTTAGATGAATGTTTAATGTCTAAGTTTGAGCTGTCTGCTCTGCCCCTAGCAGAATTCACAGCTCCTATGTTAATACACAGGGGAAGTTAAATGTTTCAGAGAACAGAATCAGCAAAAAAACTCCCAGTGAATCACCTCAATCAGCATTGTGCTTTCTCTGATCCTAGCCTCTAAAATATTAAATTTCTCCTGTGTATCATCACCCAGTTCAGCATAAGATGATGCTTGAAGGTTGAGGCTAAATAAGGACAAGGCTATTTCTGAAATACCATTCATCTTCAAAGCTTAGATGCTCTTTTTGTCAGTTTGGATTCACAGCCTGAATCACTTTCTAAAGGGTCAAAAATGCATCAGTTATGCCCAATGCTATTTTCCAGTGGCTTTTTAATTGCAGTAGTTTATTCATAAATAGTGTATGTAATCCTTTTGCGTTCCTACTGAGGTAGAAATATATATCCCTACCTCTCAGAGCCAAATTCAAGGCAGTTCTAGACAGAAGCTACTACATGAGCAATTATGGATAGCTGTACACAGGATTGAATCTCTCACTTTACCCTAATGATTAGGTGCATCCTCAAAAAGAGATAATGAGAGATATTTGGGGATTGTTTTTCTATCTATTCTTCTCTTTCAGTTCTTAACAAGTAACTGCATTACATAAATACTGTAAACCAGCCTAGAGATAGTTCTCTAAGCTGTTGGCTGGAGAAGATGGACTCTGGTTTCCTCAGGCATTTTACCATATCCTTCTTCACCACAGAGCTTTCCAAGGGTCCTGCAGAGCAAGTCGATACATTAATTTCCATATATGAAAAGCTCTGGAATAGGTTTGAATAAAATTGAAGTCCAAAGCATCACACTCGTGTCCTGAAGTACCCAGAGTGATTCCAAAACCCCTGCTGAAGAAAATATATGCAGTCATTTAACTTCTACTTACATAATCAGTTACTGTAAGAGAAGCATTCCTGACTTCAGATTCTTGACTTTGCAAGCATGGTATACTTTCACTGAATCGTTTTTGCACAAAGGTTTCAAGGAGATTTAAAAAAGGAAACTGAAACTCAGAAATGACATCATATAGCACCATAATGCTTTTTCCCCAGTGAGGCTTGTGTCTTTACTTTCACCAATATTACTGTCATAGCAGAACAGGTTTCCACAGCCATGTTGGAGGTAAGTATGATTCCTGTGTGCATTGCTTTGCTCTACGTCTTTCAACATCTCATCAGCCCTGAAACCTCATTCTTCCTTACATTCTATCTCCTCAATATAACCTTGGTTGCCCTATCCTCTTGCTTTCAATCTTTTCTAATTAATTATGTTTTGACACTGAGTTCAAAACCTGACAAATGCATATGTATCTACCTTTTCCAAGTAAGCTACCTTCTCTAAGGACAAGGTATCATTACCCATTTTCAGTACAATAGCTTCCATTGTATATCTTAGGAGACAAACCTCTGGATTGTTAAGGTTTCTGTGACATGCTAAAGACAAATTCACACAGTTAAAATCTGAGAAGAGGTTGTTCAGACCTGGAATGCAAGGACTAACAGAGTAAACAATGAAAATCACACAGCCTACAGCTGAGAACTTGTGCGAGGCAGAGCTGTCTGCATTGCCTGGCACAGGAGCTTGACACTGCATACATCCTGAGCTTGCTGCCTCCCCAGACATGCACCCTTCAGCAACACTTCACTTAATTCATCAGGTCCTATTAAAGCCAAGAGAGGAGAAAGGAATCCATAGAGGGCACACAAAGCCAAGAGAGGAGAAAGGAATCCATAGAGGGCACACAAGGCTATGCCATGGGCCAGCCAAGAAACACCAGCACAACAAGGCAAAATAATCTCCACACTATGCAGTTGCAGTCTGCCATCTGAAACCACTGACATGGAAAAGAAGGGTTGATTGTGACTGCAAGTGTATATAGAGACATACAGATAGACCTCTTTTGCTTGATTCGTTTTTTTTTTTTTTTTTTTTTTGAGGGAGTGAAAGATATTTTCCAGAAAGATCTGTTTCCTCTATTTATGTAAGTCTAATTTAAAAAATACCAAGTCACACATGCCTTCTGGGGTTTCTTCCTGAGGAAGAAACAAAAATACCAGATTCATTTTAATGAGTAGCATTCTAGAGCAGTGTGTCTTAACTGTCTTAACTTTTAACACAGCTCTACAGAGATAAGTTTCAATGTCCCTTCAATGCATGATAAAATATGGCTATTGATGAAGAATAAAATTAATGTTTGGAAGATAATACATTTGGAATATAATACATTAATAAAATCCCAAGATTTAGATTATAGCTAGTCCATAAAGCTGCAGAACATCTCAGGTTGACAACATTGCTTACTTTCTGGCTTAATGAGGAATAGGTTGCACACAACTAGTAGCAGGTTAATTGAGTTTGCATATCTGCTAGTTCTTTTCATTATCACCTACTCCCTGTGATGAGCTTTGAGACTATGTGCTTTATTTAACAGATCCATCAAGCCTATTATCCACCAAGACTATTAACAGCTATCTCCCCAATGACTGAGATGTGTTGTGAGCTGTCAGAGTATTTTATTTCTGCCTTGCTCATTCTTTCAGCAGACTGGAAAATTGCAGATATATTTGTAAGTATGATAACACCACACAATTGAAAACACAACCTGCTGTTTTCTGATGGTCTTGTGAGAGGTCCAACCACTAAATAACCTAGAAAAAAGATACAGTGGAAAAATAAATCATCGTATCTAAAATACTGAGACATTTCTCAATGTTTTATTTTTAATAATTCATCACTGAGATTTCATGGTAAAAATACAAACTCCTCAGGAAATTCTTTTAAAATTGGAATCCAGGAACCCTGTGCACTCTTGGTTATCCAATGACTGCTCTTAACTAGTTATATATGCAAGGTGATAAAGGGGTTAAACATCAAGGAGAGAGAAAGAGAAGCAAAAGTTGGGGTATTAAAAAGCAGCATTACTCAGCCTAATGAGAGATAACTGGATATGGTACAATATTATTGAGTTAAACAGATTGCTGTAGTTCAGATATTAATGAAATACATGAACAACACACAGGAGGCACCTCTTTTAATTCACGACAAAGTAAACAATGACATGAAAAATAAGAGTATCTCTTGGTGAGTGGGCAACATATATAGTTCATTTCTTCAGCCAAGTTCTGCTTACAAAGCATTTAAAGTATGAGCAGAAAGCATGCTTTCTTGAACGGTATAGCTTTACCTAGAGAGTGTTGCTGATGGACTAGGGATCACACTAATCATACTATCAGAATCACAAGAACATGCTAACATACTATTGCAGCTTTCATCGTTCCTGTTAATGAAAATGAATCAAAGGAGGGCTCAAAGATTGGAAGATGTGGATTAACTAGCTGAGTTTTTACTGCCCTAAAAGAGTATACGAATTTATCAATTATGAGTAAAAGGAGAAAAATATATGGAAAACAGCCTTCCTCACCTTGACAGCAGAGATTTATGGCTTTTTAAATGATCATATTTTCTCCAGTGGGCAGTCACCAGAGCAGGAAACCAAGGTGAATGCAATGTTCAACACAAGCCTGTGTCCTCTTGCGTCACCTGAACACGGTCGACCACACCACAGCCAAAACACAGTCATGCCCACAAATGTGGTCTCATGCCTCAGGAGGGCTGCAAGGAATGGAGGGACTTCTGCAGACTGAAATATCTCCCAGGAACTGAGGAACTCCTGAACCTGACATTCCCCAGCACTCACACCTGTGAACTGGCAACCATGGCAGGAAATATCTTTGTTCTGGCTCATGGAATCCCAGCTGGTGGCTGGGCTTTGCTGGCCAAAGACAGAAGTGGGTAGAAGTCACCAGCATCAGCCTGAGACTGCACATGCCAAGAGGCACTGATGGCTGCCCTGGTAAGACCCTTGTGTGTCACTCTTCTGAAGAGCTGAAGATGCAGCTTCCAGTCTCAGCCATGTTTGGCAGATGCATTTTAATGAATACAGTAAGTTTCTTCTGATCTTGGCTACAAAAAACAAAGGGCAGGGAAACTAAAAATAGGCACTAATGCACGTGCATGCTGTGTTTTGATTAGTGAAAACTTCTGGAGGAGAGACATGGCACACCTGAAGATATGAAAAATTAGTCCCTCCATTCCTTCCATGACAGGAATAGAAAAGTAAAGAGGGTTAGAAAAGTTTTGCAGTGATCTTACAGAAAACTCCACTGTGATCACTGTGAAAGAGTATGTTCTTTATGTCATTCACATGGCATGAAGCTGAATCAGGTGAGATTTAGACTGGACATCAGAAAAAGGCTCTTCCCCCAGAGGGTGTTTGGGCAGTGGTCACAGCACCAGCCTGACAGAGCTCAAGAAGGGTTTGGACAATGCTCTCAGGCACAGGGTGTAACCCTTGAGGATGATGCTGTGCAGGGCCAGGAGCTGGACTTGATCCTTGTGGGACCCTTTCCACCCAAAATATCTGTGATTCTTTGATTTTGGTACAGGCATACCAACCAGACAGGGAGGAAAACATGTCCTAAAACCCCTATACTGAAGTTCCTGCTTGTATGAATTATATATATAAATAAACACGTCATCAAATCCTCCCATTACCTTGTCTTTGCATCATTTTGCTAGATGAAAAGAACATTCTATGACTTCTAGGGGATGTTCAGTGTGTATTTCTGTTAGTACATTTGGTAATTTTTGAAAAGGCGTTTAACAAATGCTTTTGTATAGACAGTTTTTTTATAATTCAACAATGTTTATGCTTCAGAAAACTCTGTTAAAATCCACTTAGACTATATTAAATAACACCAGAGTGAAATGCTGTAAGATATTCTAAGTAGCTTTCTTCTTGTGGAGATATCTCAAAGTCTTCTCCCACAAAACAAGTTGAGCATTTAGTTTAACAAAACATCTTATAGTCAATGTAAATAAATGTTGATTTGAACTATGTCAACTTTTTTTTTCACAGTGTATATGAAGAAGTGTTTTTTTCTTCATAAATTTATTTCATCACTGAAGTTGCTAAACAAATATTTTGGTTGAAAATTTAAGTATACAGATGATATTCACAGTTATAATGCTGCTGGTAAGCCTGACAGCTTGCAGCTGAAATTTTAAACACACAGTCCAACTTAAGCAAAAAACAAATTCAAATAAAGAAAATACACAAGACACAGCAAAATAGTGGCAGTATATCTTCAGTCTCGTATTTGCTGAACAGGCCCTTAACATTATTTTGTAGATAGTTTAATTTTTTTCTTCCAATACAAAACAAACACAATCTTCACTCTGAACATGTACCCAAAGAAATATTGCAAAGTAGTAGTTGATTTCTGATTGCCTTTCCTAAACAAACTAGTTAAATAGGTAATTAAACCTGTCTTCAAGTTTCTCAGTTATGAAATACATTTCAGATATTAAGATGTCCCAAATCTGGCTTCAATCTAGAACAAGACAGGAAAGTACTGTGTTTCTTGTTCTATTGGGTGAGAGAGTTCCCTATTTTAAGCAGATATAAGGGTATCTGAACTGGCAATACACCAAAAAATTGAATGATAACACTATGAACACATCCAAGTCTTTTCTCAGACTTATCCAGAAGATTGTTATGAGTAATTGTTCCTTATTTTCAAAGTTGCTGATTTGAAAAGATACTGATACCCATCAGCATAAAGATAGATCTGAAAGGAAAACCCCTACCCAAACCAAAACTTTTGTGAATAAAACAGCATGTAAACATCTTAATCTAAAACCATAACCAGAAAATGTGCACATATGTCCTACCTGATGCCACAGGGCTGTGTAGCTTGGGAGAGACCTTGATGTACATGGCTGACACTGAGTCAGGTAGTTTTACACTTTAGTGTTACAGTTACCCTCGTAAACCTTATACAGATTTCTGCTCATGAGCACATCCATTCTTTTTCACATTAATCTCTCAGAGGCACCTTGCAAGGTGAAGCTTATGTCTTTTCCTTCAACTGAGTGTTGAATGTGGCCACATCTAGACTGCAAAAAGCTGCACAACTCATTCAGCAAAGTTTCCAAGCTGAGCAGTTCCTATCAACAGCAAAATGGCAGAAGGCAGAGGGTGGGGGAAGATTCCCACTAAGGCTTTTCTGGTTGACTTGAGGAAGAGAGCTTGGCTCTGCAGGCATCAGTGTGAGAACAGGAACAAACACAGTTGCCTCTCTCACTTCTCAAAGGAGAAAAGTAGCCTAAGGTGGAGACAGGTGCCAACTGGGAAAATGTTTTATCAAAGCAGATGTATTTATAGCTCATGTACAAGATCTTGCCAGAAGAAACACAGAGCTGTTGTTATATTCATAAATTAAAGCAAAACCACTGAGGTACATACTTAGCTTGCTGCTACACATTAGTGGGCATCTCCTCAAACTGTGCTCATGGCATGTCATGCACCTCTGATCTAGTGGTCTCACCAGTTTATACCTATTGCCTTCCAGGTCCCAGTTACTCACAGTCACACAATCCCTTACACAAAATTTATATGTGGGTAAATTTAGCATATTTTTTTATGGTCTAGGAGAATCACGATAAATACTCTTGATCCAAAGCCTCATTAGCTTGGGTGAAACTTGCTTTCCTCTAGTACTCTCCTTTGCTGGCAGAATTCAGAAATGTAAGAGAGGGTTTGCCTTCTCCACATCTCCTATAAGGTAGAGGAGTATTAGCAATAACAATAACTTGCATTGGCCATTTATTCCACTGTATTCATTTTGTAACACTGTAAGGTGTCCTTTCTAAATGTAATAAAATGTTTAGTTTTGAGGACAAACCCTTTAATGCTGTTTAAATTGAAGGGCTTTTTGCATATTTACATAGAAAGAAAGCATGGGTACATAGTCACTCATAGTTCCTTACAATGAAATCGTATCAAAAATCTGATTTAAATTAAGTATGTACAAAACAGGCTTTACCTTATATAAAATTTCAGGCTTCATACTGGCAAAACTAAACACATTTGTGCTTATAGTAAGAGATTCTCTTTAAAATCAGCTGGATATACATTTACCACTATACAGAGTATGCATGTGTACTTGCACTGATAATTGTGTTTCAATGGATAAAATGTAAAATATGATACCTGCTGTGTTTGGTCAGTATTTGTTTCCAATTTACAGTGATTGTTTCAGCTGAGAGTTACAGGAAGGTACTGAGCACCGAGATGAGTCAGGAGCAGCAGCTGTCCTCAGTGTCTCATCTCCTTATGCAGCTCAGACTGACAGAGCGCCAGCGGGGGAGCACTGCAGGAGCAGGGAGCAATCTAGGACAACTGTCCCATCACTGAAGTATCTGTGTATACAGGGACAAGATTAGTTCATAGTACATTAGAGATCAAATGAGATAAAGAACTGAGCCTGTAAAAATTTCTTAGCATTTCTTAGCTCTGAGTAAAACTAGCAGGTGCCATGTGCAATGTGGACAAGGAAAGAAACAGTATGATACTCCATCTTTTACCAGGACAGGAAGGCAGGGCATTGAGGACAATTCCAATTGCTTGAACTTTATGAAGATTATAGTGAATAACCCACTCCTGCACAGAGGCCATTTTTCCAAACTGGAACTCAAGTTACCACTTGAGTGCAGGGATGGTTCAACATCCAAACATACCTGATCAGAGCTGGTCACAGTTTGATGTTTTCATTTTGTTTGAAACTCCAAATTTTAAGTTCTTTTCAGTGCTAATTGGATCAACAAACAAAATAAAATAATACAAATTTTAAACAATCAAATATGTTGGGGTGGTTTTTTTGTGTGTGTGGATTTTTTTGTTTGGTTGGTTTTTTTTGTTTGGTTTTAGTTTTTTTTTAATACTGCATCTTTTACTTTATATTTCATCCCTTGACTTCCTAAAAATGTATAATTCATGTAAGGCAAAAGTGCAGACATTACTAAAGGCAAGTGCTTGAGCAGTTCTTATTTGTTGACTGTTTTTAAATAAGCGACCAAAAAATTTCAACATTAATGTAACATTTCAGAAATAGCATTGCTTTGGGAAAATTGTCATGTTTAGAACCCCATTATTTTCAAAAACAATATCCCACAGAAGTTTCCAAATAATGTCATTTATTTTCTCTTTGAAAACCCTCAGTTCATCCCTTGAAGTTTATATAAAACACATCTGTCGCAATTGCTTAGACACAAAGTTATAGCACAGAGTTGAACTGGATGCCATGGGTTCTGGCCTTGCTCTCCACAAGATTTCTCACTACTACACATCAACAGAGATAAGAGAATCCAGATCAATACACAGTACAGTATCAGTAAAAAAAAAAAAAAACAACAAAACAGTCTGCAAAATAAGAACTCAAAATTTTCTTGAAGGTGAATATGCAGCATTCTCCTCTAGAATCTGTATGAAACCACAAAACTCCTAATAGAGACTTAGTCTCAGTAAATATTTTTATCAAAGAATAGTAATTTTCAGTATATCTTTCTCATGTGCAAAACCATTTTCTCTTCTTATCTTAAATTTATTTAAGTCATCATTAGCTTTAATTCAGAGTTATACAGAGATAGTATCTGGACTTACATGAGTTCTCTTCAAACATAGACCATACATTATATTGCATAATTACAATACAGCAGTTTTTTATCAAACCCTGATCACATTTCCAGGGGTTGTCAGTGACAGCAAGAAAACCCTTCCACAGCTGGACTTTTTTCATCCCAGTTAGTCCTGTTCCTGTTACAATGTTCTTGAATGTGTCCTCAGCAGAGGAGGATTATTGGTGAGTGGATTTCTCCCCTCTCTGACTCAGTTTGCAAAACATGGTCTCATTTTAGAAAACAGGGTATTGCCCAATAGGATATGACTGCTGCTTCCAAAAATCACTCTGAAAAAATGGGGCAAGCCTAAATGGGGCAAGCTGTGGCTTGTGGTCAGAAACAGAATCTTTGTGCCTCTATACTGAGCTTCTCCCTACCCACTTCTGCTGCCCCTGAACTACTTCCTTTCTTCCTTTACAGTAGTTAAGATACGTTCTGTCCCTAACGACTGTCCCATCTAAAAATAAGTGCTCTTGACACACAAGAGATGTCAGACTAGCACAGCAGGATGCTGAAGTGTCTCTAGATGCGTAGCAGGGCTTCTCTTACAGTGGGTTGCAGCAATTTAGGAATTCACACTTGATAAATGCAATAAGGGCGGCTTCTTTTTATCGCTTGCAAATGGTGCCAGGAGTGATGTATTCCTGATCCTTATTTGGCAATCCAGCTTGCTTCTTTTATGTTGTTCTCTGGAATCACAAAATTCTAATGTTTGGTTAAGCAAACATGCACTGTTATTGTACATATCTTTTTCACTGACATCTATAGATGAACTATGTCATTGTCATCAGCTGGCTCAACCTTTTGGTGGGGTCTGCATTTTCTTAAAACATTCTTGTAGAGAAACATACCCTGCTCTGATAGTGTTTCTAAAGCAGGAAGATAACACCTGAACTCTGGATAGTTTCTTACCCATAGCTGAAACAACTCCTCTTCAGCTTCTTTTTGAATCTCATTTTCCAGACATAGTGATACAGTACCAGACTACCCTGTATTACACTTAATTAACGCTATTGCTTGATTTAATTATCCTTGCCCTTGCTCCTTTTTCAAGGTGAGTGAAAATCATAATGGTAGCTAAATAAAATACACGATCTTTCTTAATAGCAACATATTACATTATCCCTTATATTGGTTAGATTAAGCTAAAGCCCTGCCAGAGCAAGGCCTGGAGAGATGATCTGTCATTGTTACTTAAGTGGGAGTAAAAAATCACTTTTTAAGTGAGTGTGGGAAAAAAATTACTTTCTCATTACTGTGCTAGTGTTTAGTCTGAAATACTACTATTTAGAAACTGAGAGGGAGTAACTGCAATTATTCCCTCTTCCTCTTCTCTTCTCTTCTCTTCTCTTCTCTTCTCTTCTCTTCTCTTCTCTTCTCTTCTCTTCTCTTCTCTTCTCTTCTCTTCTCTTCTCTTCTCTTCTCTTCTCTTCTCTTCTCTTCTCTTCTCTTCAACGTAGCAATTTTGTAGATGCTCATGTTTCCAAGTTTTCAAAGTTTGAGCAGTGTACTTTTTCAGATACCTCCCAAAAACTTAGGAAAATACATGACTTACAGAGGATACTTAGCTGAAAGTCTTTCAAGAAAGTTCTTTCGCAATTTGCAATGAAAACAGCATTCCTTGAAAACATAGCATACGAGCATTACACTGTTATTGGGCTTTTTCAACAGATACCTAAGCAACCAGTGGTTCGAGGAAAAGGATAGCAGAAGAACTACACTTGAGAAACCGCATAGCAAAGGAAACGCTAAGGGCCATAAAAACAGCTTCCAAAACTCCCACAAAAACATTCATTTTCTATTGATTATCTCTCCTGAGAGCATTACCACGTTTGGCAAAGGAAACTATGCTGTAAGGTATCTTAACAGCACTCACAGCTTTTTGACATTTGCTTTTGTCTGCTTGCTATAAGATTTAAGTATTACCTACTTCTTGTTTCAACAGAATTGTATGTCACCATACTATGTTTATCTAGCATGTGATCATCACCACCTCTAGGTCTTCTTTTAAAAGAATTCAGTGATTTCAGAAAGCTGGTCTCTCTAGTCCTGTCAGCAAAGCCATTCTGTTACAAAACCCCTTAATTTCTACTCCTCCAGAGAATAATTTTCTTCAGGATTCATAGCCTTTTACACCCCAGGAAATGGCAAGATCCATTCCAAGAGGGAGAGGAAATTGCCAATGCTTGTTTCCCCTCCAAAGGAAGTTAGGTCCTGCCTTATGGAACACACAGAGCAGTACTCAGTATATATCACTAAAACTAATACAATGAGGTTAGCAAAAAGTAACGGCGTTATCTTTAGAAGTTTATCATATACTATAATATTTAATATTAAAGATGATATATATGGTATGTCCTACATTTACTTGCCCCTTCTTTTCCCCTTGGCAAAACTGCTCCTGAATGTTCTAGTCCTGACTTACCCACCACCCTTGCCAAGCCTTTTCAAAGTCCATACAGACTAAAGGAAAAGCGAACTGTGCTCTGAGAGTTACCAAGGCATTTTCTGCGATAATACCAAAACCTGTCCTTACTGCACTATTTCAGTTACAGATGGAAACCAGCCTGTATCTATATACCATTATCTCAGCAATATGTGGATGACAGAACCCAAAGTAAATTGCTCTTTACCTTTCTTTTTCTGGCTGTTACAGAAGTGAACAGGACATTGCCTTACAGTATCATTTTTACATTAGCACTACATCATCATCCAAGGGTTGAGCTGTTTCTAAACCAGTCTCTAAGCAAGTCTGGGAAGTAGTAACTAAGTTGTTTTGCAGGCTCAGTGTAAGAGGAAAATGAGGCAATTCAATGTAAGGGTTGGCTAAATAAATATGAAGAAAAACCACAAATAGCTCTTTAGTTTCACTCAAATGTCCTTAATGGATTTCTTATTCTATAGCTTTGGAACAAGAAAATAAAGCAACTTTATATCTTTTCCTCCAGTTCATACCCTTAGAGGACCTTGCCCTCAGAAAGATTTTAATTTTGTTCATAAGGTTTTCATGCAGTGATATAATAACCTTCGCAATAATATTTTAAAAGGAATTTTTAAAAGCTGTTTTAACAACTATTTTGTTCATTTAAAGTATATTTGTGTGTATTTTTAAAAATTTCAATACATTTAGTTTAACAACTGGCTATTGTTGTTAAATAGAAATGCTAAATCCTAAGCAAATATTGCCATTAGAAAACACCCCAAAAAACGTAGCTCAAATTTACAGTTATAGACTCCTTCACTTCTCCCATCGAATCTTTCTTGAAAGAAAATGCAAATCAATCATAAAGAAACTATTTTGGTGGAAAAGACTAAGTTCATCCTTTATCAAAAATTAAAAACAGAGCAAAAAAGCTTGGAAGTGAAAGGCCCCAAACCCAACATCACACTCCAAAGCAAAGCTCCAAGAACTTTCCAGCCACTGCTAGAACAGACACGATTTTCCCAAATTCCTGAAAACTTATTCTGCTAATGCCTCCTTATCTCTGAAAAAAAGTCAAGTTTAACACGTGGAAGATGGCTTTAAGGATAAATGACCTGCTCTGCTCAAGGTACCTGAACAAAACCTTTCACTTTTTTTACAGGTGGTGTTTGATGCCTCAGAAAGCTGCACATTAAAGCTCTTCAAGCTTTTACAATGGTTTGCAGTTCAACTGCCTCTTCCAGCACTTTAGCCAGAAACAACCTCCATTGCAACTCCACTCCTGACTTTAGGGCAACACTGAGGTGTGTCTAGGACAGCTCTGTATTCGCCTTGCTGCTCTACACAGCATGGCACAGCCAGGTGTGCACACTGCCCACTGCAAACTGCACCACTCAAAAAGGTCTCTGCAGCCTCTTTCAGCTTCAGGTGCTTGTTAAGAATTATTCTGTCCTAATTTTTTACAGATTAAATTATTCATTTTAGAAAAAAAAACCCCAAACAATTGGAGAATCCTTTTCAAATTCCTAAAATACTAAAGCAAATAAATGATTGTCAGACTCCGTATTTATGGAAAATCAGCTGGAAAACAAAAATGACAGCCTTCATCTGAGCTAGTTGCATGGGGCCTGAAGGCTGAGTGTCATTCAATTCTCCATGAACACAACTGTTACTGCATGAAACATGAAACTTAATACCCCTATGTTCAACACAATTCATTCTTCCAAGGCAGGCAATTCAGTAATAAATCAAACCACACAAGGATAGAACACAAATTCTGCATTGGTATTTGTTTCTTGTTCGGGAAAACTTGATTTCAGCAAAGGAAGAACATAAAAGAACACTGTATACCAAAGGTAAGTACTTAGATTTGCTACTCCTGAGCTCCCCTCTGAGAGAGGGGAGAGAATTATTTCAGGGGGAGAGGGAGATGGGATCCAGCACGCACAGATTGGTATGCAATAGATGCATTTCATGGAGCTTGGCATTTAACATTTAACTTGATACTACTTTTTCCTGTAATATACTTTAAAAAACAGTAAGAAAAATAAAAAAACATCAATGCTCTTTAAAAAGCTTGTAAGTTAATTATTCTCAAATCATTCTAGCAAGTCCATCTGGCAACTTCACAACTGCAACACTTGAAAGCCAAGAGTTTTCCCTTTGCCAGCAAAAGGTATTCCTATGGCTATTGCTGTGTTTGAAAATCTACTTGGAAATTCCTAAGTCTCATTAAAACACTGACTAATCTGACACTGTGATAAGTATTCATAACGAATCAGGGACAAATCCTTTCTCTGATCACTTTATGAAATGTGTACTCTCAGAAGTTACCCTAAAAAAACCCCACTCAACCATTATGTCATTAATGCTGATATTGTATGTTTTACATATTATACATATTCTGCATTCAGGGAACTACTTTCACTTTTCTTCCTCATGTGGCTTTAGCCTGGGCAATTACTGTGTTTTCTCCAAGCAGACGAAATTTATTTCAAAACACTTATTTAGAACCCAGTGTTGCTGACAAGCTGCATCCTTCCTCCTTCTGTAAAGAATAAGAAATTAAAAACATCAGAAGTCAATGATGAGAAATTGCCTGCCTTTGAAATCCTGAGAATCCAGTAAGATCAAAATTCAATAAAGTTTTTGATCACTTCAAAGTCCCATGACAATTCACATTTCTCAGACATACAGTCAAATATCTTAATGAACTTGAACCTATGCCTAAAATACCATCTCAGCATATACAAGCATAGCTCTGCATAAGGAATTCTCCATGGCAAAATACTAAGGAAGCCAGAAAGCATGTCTGACCAATAGGTTTAATGGGTGACTGAATTAAGAGTCAAATATTCAAAACTGGTATAAAAAGTATCTTTACTGAACAATTTATAAAAAGGAAAATGCATACAATTTGAGGCCATTAAACAAATTACATTACCAATAGTGACAAGGACTCAGTAGAATGCTTGCCAAACATCTTGCTTGTCCACAAAGTATTCAGTGAAAAATATACCAAACAGGTATTACACAGGCAACCATTTCATGAAAGTCAATGTAAAAATAGCTAATATTTTTTTGACTGCTTTTTTCCGTGTCAATTTTCCAAAATGCATTAAGGACAAGGATTCCATCTATCACTTTTCAGTCTCATTCTCAGGTTCACTGTCTCCACTATCACTGTCTCTTCCAGGGTGTTCTGGCATTTTTCGATGTTCATTCATTTCATCCACATTCAATTCTCCTTCCCTCATCATTATTTCTTCCATGACTTCATTTTCTTCTGCTGCATCTTCCTGCATGCTCTGACCTTCACCTTCTGCTTCAGTCTCTCCAGTTTGTGTTGGTTCTGGTTCTTCAATCATGGCAGGTGGGGGCAGCAAATGCTGGATGATTGAAAAAGGAAGGATTTTAAGTTTTTATACTTTACCTTGAACCATTCACCTCATATTTAGGATTTTGCATTAGATAACAAGTTAACAACAAACACTTAAAATTTAGAAGCCATAATGATTTGCAAGCACTCCACTCCAATAGAAAAAAAATTAGAATAATGAACACAATATATCTTAGATACATTTTTTCCAGAAATGAGTGTGTTAAAATCTCAGGACTTCCAACTCAAGGAGAGAAAACACATTTCATTACCCCAAGCACTCAGACAAATAATAGGGTTCTGGTAAATCCCCACTTTGAGCCTTCAAATGGTAGCTTCATCTGTTGCCATTTCAAACCCCTAGATATACCTAACTTGATTTTTGATGCCTTCAACAGGCCTGTCTAACAACTCATATCCATAATTTCCCCTTGCAACATCCTACAAAATACTATGTGAATGTTATCTGTACTTACATAAGTTTCATGCACAGTTGTAAACACAGAACAATTCAAGTTTCACTAAAAGTTAAACAATGCCAATTATTTTCACATAATACTTCGGAAAAAGTAATTTAGTGTATTCAAAGTGTTCTGCTTCCAACCAAAGAAGTGATTTCCAAAACATTATAGGCTCGAATGGTAGCCAAGTAACACAATTGGACAAAAAAATACCAGGAATGCATTGAGCTGAAGAGTTTGGATGAATGCCATACAACTCCAGGCTCAACAGAAATACTCACATTTCCTGCAGCCTGACATTATTTAATGACATAATGGGTATTACTTTAGAATATTTTGGATCATTTTAATGAAACTGAATGTTGAAAAACTTGACAATTGTTTAGATTTGTTTTGCTCAAAAGGCAACTTTGTTTCACATGAAAAATGAGGTGTTCAATTACAGTGAAGTTTTACCTTCAATTAGATGACACTAATATTACAAATTTGCATAGGCAAATCTATAAATCAATTATGATTACCAGAAGAGATATAAAAAGCATTTTCTATAGACTCTGAAGTTATCAGACTGATCTCTATATCCATCTGTGCACAGGAAAGTGTAGTTCCAAACCAAAGATCTTACAAAAATACATTCTTGATGTATGAGACAAACTCAGACTTCTGTGACTTACTTAGATGCATGTTATGCTTTGTGACAAGTACTTGTAAAGACTAGTGCAAAAGAATGGGAAGACAATAATGTTGTACTGAACAGAATAAAAGAAAATTAATGCCATCTTTGCTTTTTTTCAGTAGCTCACTTCTTGGCTTCTCCTGCAAGGAGAATGTGATTCATTGTCACAGTAGGAAAACAGCAGTTTTGGAACTAATTTTAGCTAGCAATGGGGAAGATTAGGATGCCAAAAAGACTAAGAGGTATTAGCAGGAGAATTGGGTACATATTTGATTAGGTGTCAAGCAAATGCTTTTCGGTAAAATTTAGATGCTAGCATCTGCTTTTCAGAACATGCATACACTTCCCTGTTTTGACACGGCTATCCATTTACATCTAAATGTGGCCAATCTACTGCACAATCTACTAAATCTAGATCACATAACATTTTGCATGGTTGAAAGATCTCCAACTATTTTAGACAAACTGGCTTCAAAGTTAAGTCTTGTCAGGTGCTTATAGGACTGGGTTTCAAAAAAAACAGTGTGAGCTTACTTCACTACTACTAAAAAAATTACAGTAAGAAGAAATTCTAGTAGCATCCTCTTTGTATATCCCCTTTTCTTTATAGTATGCAGGTAATCACAGCATTTCTCCAAAGCAGTGAGAAAGTATCTTCTCTGTCCAGACAGCCTGGAAAAGGCTTTTCCTAGGTAACAAAACACTTCAAATTTGGCTGAAGCTTTCTCTCAGAAATAAAAATAAAATCCAGGAGTCACTGGGTAAGAACTGCAGAGAAAAATAAATTTTCTATCTGAAAGTCTGACATTCAGTCAAAGTTTTGAGTTCTGATCTCTACTGATTACACTATTCTGTATTAGATGAAACATAGAAGTGAAAGAAAAAAAGGAAGAGGATGTGACAGACACATCCTTGCTTCAAAGAACAGAACCTAGATTTCTTAGACCATCTGTTCAAGGACAGACATGTTCACACTCTCTTTCCCCAGTCAGCTAATATAGAGTAAGTAATGTCCTTTCACATAAATTTTGTCCACTTTTGGAAATCTTTCAGAAGAGCAAAAACCAATATGCGAACTTCAGAGTACCATGAAAGCATAAATTATAGATAATGCAATATATAGGTATTATATAATATATGAAGAATAATATATAGGTAATAGAAACATGACAGACACTGAGTAAAAACTGATGCAGTTGAGTGGTAGCATTTAGGACCATTCCCTTTTGGCTTAACTACCTCTAGGCTTTACAGATGCAAGTATGCTGAGTAAAGGCAGCTTTCTGCTCAGTATCCTAAGATACCTTAATGCTCCACTCACTCACATGAGACTGCAAAGACTTTCTGCTGCGTTCTGAATTCTGCTTCAGGGATTAAACAATGACAAAACTAGGGACAGAAGTGCCTGCAACTGCTTCCAAACCCATGCAATTTTGCTTGATGCTGAAGTAGGGCTGAAAAAAATTGCTCCAGAACAAAACACACTACAGCTGCAAACCAACCTGGATAATAGGGCAATTTAACAGGGTTAAAATGGTTTCAAGACATGATCTCGTCTTTCTCTTAATTATTACATCATGCCGTGGTGTTATAATCCCACTAGCTGAAATACCACACTTACCTGAAACATCACACTCAAGTTTCCTTCAAATTAATACTGGACATGCTAGTTCTTAAGTATTAATTAATATTATTTTTGGCCCAGACAGAGCCATCAATGCTCTGATAGGTTATCATCAATTACTGATAGGTTTGTGGCCTTAAATTAGGGCTTAAACCACTAGAAGATACAGCTTTTGCTACATTTTAGAAAACCTTAATATTCTCACTTCCAGTCACAAACACTTCTTGAATTTTAAATTTAACAGAAAGAGACTTAAATCTCAACAGCTTCTCACTGAAAAATTATTTTATTTTAAATGCATTCCAAAATTTAGAAGGTCCTTACCTGTTGATGGTGGCGTGTACTCTGTATCATGTGCATATACATATTGTACACAAAGTTAGCCATTTGAGGCATGTTCTTAATAACATGTATTTGGTGAGCTGGTCTTTCTCCATTCTAAGGAAGGGGAAAAAGGTGACATTCAGCAAACAAAGCAGAACAATCATCATTCAAAGGTTATTTAACTATATTAGAATTCAAAAGCCCTGAGAAATTAAATAACACTTTTCAAAGAAAAAAAAGTTGGTGAATTCTTTGGAAAGTTTGGAAGCATAGGTCTTACATTTTGGGGAACTGGATTAATCATGATGCTGCAGCCTGAAGAAGAAACTCAAAAGAGGATGGGTTCTGACTCTTACTCCAAAAAGTAAATTTTGGACTCGAGTAACTTAACATATTAAAGGCACAAATTGTTTATGATGAGATCAGGATTTAACCTCTTGCCTGTCGCAGCCCAGCTCCTTGTTAACACTCACTGACCACGTTTCTTGCATTCTTGTTTATAGTTGATCTGGAAGTTAAAACTGAAAGGGCTCCCTCCCAAACTTGTCAGCAGCATTTAAGACCAGGGAAAGATTTGTAACTGCACTGTGGGTACATGCAGGCATCCCTTCTCTCAAAGCTTCAAAAAGCAGAGTGGATATGCTCCTTTGTTTCTTCGTTCAGCATTCTGCTCTGTGTATTCTGTGCTTAGATTCCTCAACGTGAACCTTTCCCTAAAGATCTACTGCAGTATTACACATTAGATTTTTGTACTTGTGAACCTAGCTCAGCAGTGAAACTCTTGTAATATTGGAATCAATTTTAAGAGAAAAAAAATTTGTAATCCTGAATTACTCGGTTACATGTAATTTTACCACTTTGAATGAGAAATTAGTAGCTTTATGTAGCTTTGCTTAAGAGATATTATTTTGTTTCATAACAAAACTGAAATAATTTAAAACTAAAAAATTATTTACACAGGTAGTACTCAGGAAAAAGCGGGCACAACAGTTACTGATACTTAAGTTGTACTGATAATTAACTTGTGGAAACATCAATTAAAACTAGTTGGTGTGTATCATGACGAAAGATAACTCCTTAGAGTTAATACAATCACAGAATCATTACGGCTGGGAAAGACTTCTAATATCTATATAACAAAATCCAATCATCAAGTGACATTGTTGAGTTCACCACTAAACCATACCCTCAAGTGCCACATCCACACCTTTTTTTAAATACTTCCAGGGATGGTGATTGCATCATTTCCCTGGGCAGCCTGGTCCAATGCCAAGAAGCAGATACACCAGTCTAGCACAGAAAAAAGTTTCACCTCTTACAGCCCACTCAAAAACACAAACACCCATTATAGATACCAAAATCCAGTACAGCTGTTCCTACCTGTCTTGCTGTTGGAAAGCATTCTGTGGGAGCAATATGGAGGTGAAGTGGTCGAGCTGTGAGCTGGCTGAAGGCTGGAGTTAGCTCAAAACAGTTCTGAAATAGTGATACCCTTGCAAAGATATAAAGCCCAAGTCTGGCTCTTGACATGGCAACGACTAATCGTCGGACATCCCTTCAGAAAACAAATCAATCATATTTTCTTATCAATGACACACTTGCAATAAAAATACAGTAAATTCACGAATACAAGCCGCACTGAATATAAGCCGCATCACTGGGTGTTGGCAAACATTTTGGTTTTTGTCCATAGATAAGCCGCATCCGAATATAAGCCGCTCTGTCGTTCACAGTGAGGACCCGCGTGCAATTAGTAACAGAACCGCGGGAGGGCGGGGTTTACTGGCTGAGCTAAGGCTGTGCAGGCTCGGCCCGCTAGGGGCCGCTGACGGGGCCAGGTGGCCCAGCCCGGTGCTGCCGCTCGGGGCCGGCCGCCGCTGCCACTGGGCTCGGTCACCCCGGGTCGGCGCTGCCCCGCGGTGGCAGGCAGGGACGGAGCTTCCCCTGCTCCTACGGCAGCGGCGGCGGGCGGGGACGGAGTTTTCCCGCGCCCGTGGCGCCGGCAGCGGGCAGGGACGGAGTTTCCCCGCTCCTGCCGTGGCGGCGGCGGGCGGGGACAAAGCACCCCGTCGGCTCCTCGAGCCGCGGCAATGGCTGCGCGGAGCTCCCGTCGGCTCCCCGGGCCGCAGCAATGGCGGCGCGCGCTTCCCCCCCCTCCCCGGGCCGCGGTAGGGGCGGCCCGGGTCCCCCCTCTCCTCCCCAGGCCGCGGCAATGGCGGCCCGGGTCCCCCCTCTCCTCCCCGGGCCGCAGCAATGGCGGCGCCGGGCCCCCCCCGTCTCTCCCCCGGGCTGTGGCAGAGGAGGAAAGAGAGCTCTCCCGCCTCTCTCCCCGCCCCCCGTGCTGCCTACAGGGAGCCAGGCTCCACCCGCGGTGCAACAGAGTAGTGATTTGTAACAATCGCAAAATGCCCACTTTGCAGCTGCTCGGCTCAGCACTCTGGTAGGCACTTCTGAGGTTGTATTAGCTGCTCCTGATTATTAGCCGCATTTCCGGTTTAGGAGCAAAATCTTAGTCAAATTGGTGCGGCTTGTATTCGTGAAATTACTGTAATTAGAAGTACATAGGAGTCTTAACTAAAAGAAATATAAAATCATCTGGCAAAACACTACCTTGTCTTTATTTTTTCTCCCTACATATTGTTTCAATAACAAACAAATCCTAGTACCATTATACAGAACTGTAAATACATTGGTTCACTGTACAAATACCCCTATGAAAAACCAGCCTCTACTATTTTCCTACACCTCAGAAGTAAAGTCAAGAATAAACACTGATAAAAAATCCCATGAGTATTTCCGTATCTGAATGAGTAAAGAAGAATCTGATAACTCATCTATCTACCTAAGATTAGACAAGTTTTCCTCCATCACAACCCAAACCAACAGCGCAGCATTTAAAACTACGCACAATAATGCAACTTATGCAATGATCAAACACTTCTGATGTAAAATAAATAAAAATCTCTATTACAGGAAAGGATCTATGAGAAAATTTAAGCCTGCATTTGCTCAACAAATACTACAGTCCTATCATTCTACAAGGGTGAAACCAAAGTCAGCCTATCTGCTACAGAATAAACTAATTACAGGGTAAGAGGCATTACAAAAAGATGAAGTGGTCGAGAAGAGGGTACCAGAGAGTTATAAAAGGAAGTCTGTCTGAACTTCATTATATACATAGCATTGAACTTCATTTCTGCTACATACTCATACAACAGAATCTTTTTTATAATGTACTATAAACATTTCTGTATCTGATACAGAGTACAAACACTGCTAAGGCACCACAAGATGTTTTTACATACCTAAGGTGGCCTACAGCTTTGGTACGCACGAGTGAAAGGAGAATATAATCGTTCTGTTGGCCTTGAAATCTGTCCACAGTTGTTACCTAGAGAATGAAAAAATAAGAAAAAAACACTATAGGTTAATCTTTGCCATTTCAATTAAAACATGACACCAAAATTTTAACATAAACTTTGGACTGTGATTGCAGTGAACGAGAAGAGAAAAGAAAATTCTTTAACTGATTTAGTTGGCCTCCAACAAAAAGTCTGGGTTTTTTTCCGGAATATGTTGAGAGGAGCTTTTGTCTGACAGTATATTGTTTCTTTTACTTCTTTTTTTTAAATTCAGACAGCTAGAAGTGGGGTGCTAATACCAAAAGATTATGGAAAGCCATTAACTTTGCAATACAGTTTTAACCTGCAGAATTAGCATCAGACATTTATAACTATGTTCTTTATTTGTTTCTTCAGATTTGTGATCATGAATAATCAAACTATCAAATAATTTCCATTCTGGGTAGACCTTTCTAAAGATGTGACTTTGGGGAATGATGTTATTATTGAGGACAAACAAACAACCAAAAAAGTGTTATTTTGTCCCATATAGCCTGTAATCTTTTCACCTTCACCGACTTCACTCTGCCAAATTATCAACAGGCAAAAAATAGGGCACCAGTTTTTGAAATTCTATAGAATGTAGGTTCATAAATATGTGGTTAAACAGGAAATACTTCCACAGACAGCTGTTTAAGTATAGCTTAAATTCGCATGATATTCAATATGACCATTTAAAAACACAGAAACCAGAACTACTCCAATGACTAATATGTTTCCAAAATCACCTTGTTTGGCCGTCCAATCAGAGGATTGTTTCCACATCGCTGATTAATGACATCACGGATCAGGTGTTTCTGTCCATTATATGTTGTCAGAATACTTATCCTGTCTGCAGGATAACCAAGCAGGCACATATACATGAAGACTGCCACAACATATTCTGCCTCACCAAGATTCTAAGGTTTAAAATAAAAGAAAAAGACATGAAGAAAAAGACCAAAAAAAGGTTATTCATCTTGTAAGGTTAAAAAGAATAATACCTGTGACATTGCTGGGCATTTAGACAAATATTTTAGTGCTGAGAAAAATGTCCCTAGATCTGACAATTCTTGGTTCGCTTCACACAAGACATTTTGAAAGAATAAAAGAACCACAAGTAGGTTTAATACCTTCATTCTCATTCGTTTTCAGAGAACTGCTAAAAATACCTACACCAATATTATTGTTAGGCATTGATTGAAACTTTGCTATATTTACTCGAAAGTTCCAGTCACCCCAAAAAGCTGCAATGACTCACTTACCAGTAAACTGAAAAGTAAGAACTGGTTGCACTTTAGCATAAAGCCTTTCAAGTATTAATTAGGAGACAGACATCTGGATTATCAAATCCAGCTATTTCCACTGCAGGTCATCCTCTTCAATTACAAATTACCAGCTGTTATTTTGTACATTGCAACTTTCTCTCTCTGTCATTACTTCATGAGTCTGTCCCAAAGTACCACTCTTGTGGCTACAGGAAGCTTTGTTCTATTTCCAGACTGAAGTTATTCATAGCTTATTTAAATCCATTTTCTGTCAACAAAAATTATCTTTCAGTTTAAAAATTTGTTCTCAAATGCTGACATTTACTCCTGCTCTATTTATACAAGGAATTTTATCCCCACTTGGCGTATGTTTGAATAGGCTGGACATACCAGTCTCATTTATTTTTTCTTACTAAGTGGGCTCCGCATTACTTGGAAAATGCAGTTGCCAGCCATATCAAACACCTGTGGGTGTAAAGCTATTCTACAAATTTTAATCCCCTTTAACTCTGGAAATAAAAGTCCAAATTGACAAAGAGAAATAACACATTACAGCAATCTGTTATCTCATGAAAAACCAACATACTCAGCTAGATATCGTTCAATTATCAAGATCACAAACAAAAGTAATGCTAAAAAGTATTAGAAGAGTGTGCACATGAGAGTACTGATATAATGACAAGTGTGGTCTGTGTCCTCATGTCAGTGCTCTTAATCTTCTTTAGAGTGGTCTAAAGCAGTGCTAGCACCCTCAATTATCAGGCGCTCCTTTCAGTTGTTTGTGTACCACTGAACAACTTTTTACTACTTGTGTGTTACAGTTTCAAAAACAAAATCAAAAGAATCTCTCTAAACAATTCTAACCTCAATCTAGCAATGAGATAAAGCAGATTATGATTTACCATTGCTTTCTTCTTTAGCAGCACACTGATTTGTACTGAAAATGTATTGAGAAATATTCAAGCAAAACTTAGGAATAAATTTCATACCTTTTAAAAAAATATAGATATGCACGTTAGTCTTAGTGATCTTCAGTAGGAAAAATGAACATGAATACTATGGTCATAAAGTATATTGTTTGCTTTCCATAACATTAAGCAAAATATAAGGCATTAATTCCATGTTTCAAATAAACTCCTTAACCTGCACATCGCTCCAGCTCTAACTCTTCCAAAGTCCAAGTTTGCTACTTCAGGCACCATAGTTTGTTTCATCAGTTTTTAAAACAAGAAAAAGGACTGAAAATAGAAGCATCTCATTACAAGTGTAAAATGTTTTCCTAATTTAAGAGAAATAGTTAGAGACTGTTGTTGATAGCTTAATTTCAAAATTTACTTGAGAGTTTGAAAACTTAGGTAAGAAACTCCAAGACTAAGGTTTTTTGGCAATTTATCTCATCCCCAGCGTCTCAATGCCTCTTTATGCATATTACTAGCAGTATTTTTATTCTTTAGTACTTTTTTTCTTCAGTAGTTCTATTCTTTTGTGAATGGGCATTTTAGCATTCCTACATATAGATCGAATCAACAGTGACTCCTCAAACTCAGGTATGAGCTACCAAGCAAACTACAATTTTTTGTGTTCAGGGGAAGTGCTACTGTTTATTTCACTATCATGGCAGTACAGCTGAATTACTACGGACTTTAATTTGCCTTGGGTCAAAATGATGTTTTGCAATGAATGACACCAAGTCTTATCCCTCCCATAACAAACAGGTATCAAAGTCATTCACTGAGCAAAAGCCCCAACATAATGTTTCATTTTCAACATTCAAAACTCATTAAAAGGAGGGAAAAAATCATACATGTGATGCAATTACCTGGGAACATGAACTGAATGTCAGTTTACTGTTTTTGACAGTCTGTCTTCATTGCAGATCTAACAAACCCTACTGAGGTTAATTAATTACACACGTAGAAGTTCTCTTACCTGATAGAAATAAGGATTGGGCTCAGACTCTCCTACACCATTGAAGTCATCTACATTTATGAGCTGGAAGTCATACACAAAGCCAGCATTGGCTGTTCTGAACTCTGGTAGAAGCTGCACGTGAGGCAGGTTACCCAGGTTCTTGTAGCGCCAGTTGTAGAGGTTACACAAACTGTTCAAAACCACACAGACACAAACCACAGAGTTACAGCAGGCCCTTGAACTCATACAAAATAGTTCAGATGCATACAAGATTAGTGCTTCTGTAGGTTTTCAGTGGAAAGAATAATTTTGCTAGGCAGCCTGTACATATCTGAATGAACACACTCAATCTATCCAGCAATGTTACTTCTAGGTTGTGATTCTGTTTGTTCTCTGCCCCCAAAAACTTCAGATGCCGTGTCAATGTGGCACACTCAGGTTTAAGTCTGTTCCTCTGGATCAAGGTACAAATTTTTGCAAGAATTTTCATGGATAACAGAACTTCAGGAATATTATGCTTCTTTACAAAACAGAAGGAATAAGGAAAAAAGTATTTTCTGCATTAACTGTGGTAAGGCTTCTTACAGTAAAAGAAATTGATTTCCTTATTTATTTTGTGCATTGCCTAATAATTAACACAAGACATGAACTGGAACAAAATCTACCTAATTCTGAATGATTCCTGATATTTATAGGGACAGTAATGCTAACAAATTGCCTCATTCACAAATGCACAGTGAATGAACAATATCCAGACCACATTAAGAAGCAGATAGTTCATGGTGATCAAGAAAGACAAATCATAGGAAGCTATGGACAAAAATATCCTTGCAAAGTGAAGGACTTCTGCTCTCTTATCACCAAGAAATTCATAAAGATTTTGTAAAATAAACTTTATTTACCATCACATTCAGATAAAATTTTCATTTAAAAAATCAATGACTGAACTGTCAGTCATAAGACTTGAAAATAATATTCTAGATTCCAAATATTTCCTACATGACAAAAACGAAGTTATCCTTCATATTGTTCACTACACTTTATGCCTAAAATAAAGATTTAAAACTAAACCTAGAGTAGCAAGATTTTTATATGGAGTAATCTTCTCTTATTTGGCTTTATTTTTGCTTCTTAACTTGACACCACAAATATGCAATTTACACAACCAATAAATCTGGTATTTAAATTACCACAGTGAAATAACAAATACATAGATAAAAAAGAAAAGCTATTACACTACAGAGTCACAGTCTCCTTTAATATAAAAAAGGCTTTATGTTCTTGTGAGGACAACCTGGATGTGTCCAATTTTTGGATGCATCTCTCCTGAAATACTACAGAAAAACACCTTTTTACAGACTTTAAGGGAATTATATATTCAATGCTAAATAAATCAGATCTTTATTTAACTTTGAATATACTAAACGTTAGTTTAGAAAAGAAAGCTTCTGCGAAGTTTCATTTGTAAAAAAACCCTAAACACTTAAGATGATTAAGTACCTTTGAAAATAATTTTCATTTAAGTACTCATGCAACAGCAGAGTACTACTATATTAAAGATAACAATGAAGAAATTAATCTGATTGCATTCCAGAGAAGTAAAATCTGCCTTCCTAGTCTAAGCTGAAATTAATGGAACAAAGCAACTAAAATCCAGTTTTGCAAACTCCCGTCCTAACAATAAAAAAACAGTTTCCATAACTATATGTGCCCTTCTCTCATTTTTACCCTGTTACTTTCTTACAAGCTAGACAAAGGATTTTCTGTCTTACCTTGCTCTGGCTCTTCCCTGTGCATCCAAATCAACAGTTGGCACTCCAACACGAACAAACCGTGTAAAAAGAGACTGTTCCATGTTGGAGTATTTTTGAAAAGCCATGTTCTTAATGACTGGTGGCAACTGATGATGGTCACCAATCATAATCCACCGCTTCAAACGACTGAATCCGTCCTGGGGGTTCTAGAATTGAACAATTACACTACAGCAACTATTACAATATAATCAAGGCACTCAAAACACATTAAGAGTCAGACTGACTACCTTTGTCTAAGCTGTTCAATATTTGTTTTTAAGCTACACTGAACTGCAGCTTTTTTAAAGACTGCTAGCTTCCATTCAATCAGAGTAGAATTGTAAATAAAGTCTCTTTTCTTATAAAACAAGCACCTTTACCTACTAAAATCAGTAGAGAAGTATCAGAATAAATATCATATTATATTGCCTTAAAAGCCAAAAACCCCTGATTACCACACAGTAGCAGTAGTTACCCCAGAAATGTCATTTGAACTTAATTTTTTGGATTCTGAGGTAGTGAATATGTAGCATCTGAAAGAGTTTTTAGTGTTCAGATGGGTGAGGCAAAACTGAACCTGCCTTTCAAGTGTCTCTTTAGCTCATTTGTTTCATCTGTTTACTTCTGTAAATCTCAAATAGCCTCTTCCATGACCAGGATGTGCCCCTAACTAATTCCCATCTTGGCTCTTGGACTGAATGCTCCTCACAATTAGCATCCTGGAGACTTTCAGCTGTCAGATCCTCATTACTCACTCCTGTGATAATTCCCTTTCCCCATGGGAATACTATTTGAGACAGTAGGTAAAGCTACTTTTCCTGCCACTTGAAGTGGAAGAGCTCTGAAGCTATTTCTGATCAGACAGCAAGGAAAGAAAACTGGACACTGGACTGTCCAATTCTTAAAGCCTGAAAACGGCTTAGTAAGAAAGTAAGAGGATGGAAATAATTTTTATGAGCAAGAATAACAAACCACAAAAACCCAAAACTTTTTTTTTTTTTATTTTTTACCCGCTCCCGAAAGTTTCTGCTTTGGAGATGTCCAAGCATTCTATATATTTGTTCTGTGTGTATCAGCTATTTTAATCATGGACAAAGAGCCCCCCGCTGCTTTTAAAAATTTCCCACTGAATTGCAAGTGAAGAAATCAAGTACTGCTACTCTGGAAGGCCAGATCCTTAAGTTTTGTTAAAATAAAAACCCACTCAATTTTCAAGGACTATTTGGATGCCTCACATAAATACTCATGGAATATCCCCAAGAATATACCCCTATGGTGAAATGGTCTACTCTAATTACACAAACTCTTCAGTTTCTGCATTTCTCACATATACCAATTTTCTTCACCTGCCAGATGCATCTGGTTATACAATGGTCATGTAAAAGTTTGAAAAAAACTGTAAGATGCTTACTTCCTTGAATAAAATAATTTCATAATCAATGTGAAAGTTCTTACTAGCAAATATCAGTTCTGGGTTACTTTCTGCACATCATATTTTTCATTTTAATATTCAATATTGTTCAAGAACACAGAGTCTGACTTAGATTTTTTTTCAAAGATCTTTTATGTTTCAAGACTAACCTGCAACAGAAGAGGTATAAAGGTTTCTATCTCCAGAATCTGAGCAGACTCTTCCATTAAGATGTTGTCATACTGAGGAAAAAAAAGTAAAGAGATGTCCATAAACACAGTAACACAAATGAATGTGTTTATTCAGCCTACCAAAAGAAAGCATTTATTACTCCTTCAGATTTTGCTGGGTGGGACAGTTGGAGCAGGATTTCACCTTATCGGCAAAATATCAGCATTACCACATAGGTGAAGTCCTACCACATCAATGGCAGATTTCTCTGTATCAGCCAGGGCTTAGAAGGAATCCATGACCGAATTACATTACATGTTTCCTATATGCCACAACCATGAGAGAAAAGCTTTGTGCAGTGGTGCAAATTAATTTGGTCTCTGCACTGAAGCTGAAGAGGAGCTATTTTGTGATCCCATATAGTACATGATCAGTGAAAAAGAGTACTGAAAGAATTACTGGTGGCTGACTTTTGTCAGAAAAATAGACTGCATTAAATTAATAGTTACAGCTACCACTGCAGAACGAAAAAAGCATTGCATCATAGCTCTTTTTCCTCAAATTGTTAATTTTTAGGTAAATAAAGCTGTAAAGGTCATATTTTTCTACCCAGTTTTGCCTCTATTTTATTAATCCTATCACTGCTGTTTATCATGTAATACGGCAAAACGGACTTTTTTAAAAGTGCACTCTTAAGCATTTTTTGTATGTATAATAACTTAAAAGTGATTTAATCTTTTACTTACAGAAGTTTTATTTTTCTTCAGTAGAACAAAAAAATTGAAACATACAGGTAAAAAAATTCAACTCTAAATAATCTAGTTGCCTAGATTTGGGGCAGATAAGAAGATTCATATGAGGTGGGGAATAGGGGAGAGCCAACACCAAAATCAAGTAGTACAGTAACACTAGTATATTCATTACTTTGAAACCCAATTCAACCAGGTCACGTCGTTTCAGAGCAGCATGAGTACAAGTCATGGCAATGATTTTTGCTTCTTTCACTAACAGGTATTTGGATCTATCCAGGCCACTGCGGAGAAGTTCAAATGCTCTAAATTCCTAAGGAGAACAAAAGAAAACTCTTGAAAGTCAGAATACGAAAAGCTATCACTTATAAAATGAATCACTCAAACTATGTGGTCACCTTCTTAATATAATTAAACAAGAAATGTTCTGAGGATATGTACTGTTAACAATCCCATCTGAATAATTTGTTGTGGTTTCCAGGTTTAGCATATTTTGAAAAACAATCTTGGAAAAACCTATCAAAGAATTCTTCCAACCTGTATGTACATAAAAATTTGCAGACAAATACTCAAATAATTCTGAGGAACCCTCTCAGAATCCCTCAGGATTTCCTTTTACTGTATCCTCTTGTTTCCTACTTTACTGAATCCTAACATCACATCAAATTCAGTAGTAGAAAGACCATTACAGTGAATATAATTAAATGAACGCAAATCACCTTTATCCTAACTTTTAATAGCCTCTTAAGCAATTCTGGCAAAGATAATCTGCTACTTTTAGGTTATCTGATTAAAAGCAATTCAGTGTAAATACAAAGACCCTGTGACGATCAGAGGACAGTGATAGGTGTAGCAATCCTTGTAACCTCATCCGTGAAAATGGATGCAGAATGGCTGCTTCCCACCACCCAACTAAAAGAGACTAGACCCTTGCCCCTAATGTATAACATACCTATATTACTCAAAGGTGGAAATTCTCACCTTGCAAGGTAATGAAGCTGCCAAGACATGTATATTTCTTCTAGGATGTAGGGAAAATGAGAATTTTGGAACCATGTAAAGTTTTTCTACAGGATTAGCCAGGTTCACTTGCCTTTAACAGTTACACATCTTACCTCAAGCTGAGTGAATATTTTCTTAATATGTCTAAAACACCCTTCAGCAATTTCCATATCTTCTTCATATGATTTGCCTTTGAAAACTGGTTGAGGAGCATTTGCAAAATACTGGTGGAAAGGAAAGAAACTGGAGACATCTGCAACATCTGGCGATTTTCCACCTTTAACTTTCACTTTACTGATATACTCCTCCCACCGAGACATTACCTATGACAAAGCAAAGTGGGTTTATATAATAAGGTTTTTGGCAATGTATGAACTTGCAGCATAGCATTAAAAAAAAATTATCACAAAAGTAAGGCATGTCTTAGGTAGCATTTGACCTTGTGTCAGGAAGTAAACTTCAGAAGTCAACTTCTTTACTATCTCCACTTACACTACTTTGATTTAAATACCAAGTGGGATTCATTTAGGAGGAAACTGAACCAGAAGATGACCTCTAGCAGTGTTCCTTGTACTCTTCAACACCTAATGTCCATTTAATATTAATGTCCACACTAAAACTAGCCCAGAGTAACTTCTGCAAAAACATACACAGTATGTGCATTCAGTCCTCAGTACCACTCTGCAAGTCTCCTTATGCAACACTAATTGCAAATGTAGACCACACCACTAAAAAATATATGGAGAAGAAATGAGGGGCATGCAACATACCATTTTGTACACTGTACATCTGATTGCACATTGGCATTTAATGCCAATATAAAACCTCCTATCAGGAGCATCAAGTAGCTGCTCTAATGCTTGTCCAAAACATAAGGCAGCCCACAGATTTTCCTATCTGAAGGAGAAGCTTCAGGTTAGAATCTTTGCCAGCATTCATGAAGGGCAGCAATGACTTGGTGAGTCAGCAGGCAGGATTTAAAACAACAGCAACACAAGCAAGTCATGCTGCAATTTTAACTTTAGCTGTTACTGTGCTGTGAATCACCAAGGAAAATGCTTTTTGCTTTTACTCTCAACTCTGAAGAATTTACTGCAAGTTTTACAAAGTGTTTTGTAATGTATTTAGGTCATACAGTCTCTGCAAAAGTATTTCAGTCCTTACTTGATATAAGAAAAAGTGGCCAGCTGTTTCACAAGTGTAAGAAACATCTCCTGGGACTCCAAGACTCTCTTGTAACCGCCCAACTTCTCGTAGAAGTTCAAGCCTTCGAGCCAGCACATAATTAACTCTTCCATACCTACAAAATGGATTACAAAAAACATAATTTTTATTAAACTCACAATAGTATCTAAGTATCACAACAAGAGATCACAAAAAACCCCAGCACCCTGCCAAAAATCCCCCACAGCCACAACCCTCTTCCAAAACCTAAGAATTGGCTACATGTTGACTACTTCTATCAGTTGAGCCCTAACAATTCACAAAGCCAAGCTTATGAGAAATAAAGTTCTCAGAGTAGCACAGCCCACCTTCAAAAATATTCCTCAACCTTTACCACTCCCTCTTGAATTGCCAGAACCCATACTGCTTGCAGAAATATCCCATAGGTCTGGAGTTAGCTTGAGAAAATGTGAAAATAGACAATGAAGTGTCAAAGAAAACTCCTTTTAATGATGAAAACTACAGTTCAAGGAATACACTACACCATGGCTACTACTAAATAAGTATCTTCTATGGCATCATTTCAGTAATCTTTTGGCTATCAAATTTCTGGAATAATGTGACTACGTCAAAGCATTCAATTTAAAAGAAAAAAATCACAAGGTATTTATTTTGCCAAATACTGAACTATGTATACCTACTATGTGGGTAGCTTCTAGTGACTATATATAATTTTTACTACAGCTTTTGAAGTCAAAGTATTGCTATGATAATCCACTACTGGACAGTTCAGATATTTCCAGTGCACGACCATTATACCCCGCTTACATTTATGAATGTGTGTAATCCTACTGACGTCAATTGGACTAACCCATGACAAACATACAAATATTTAGAAGAACAGGTTCTTAAGTCTTTGCACTAATACAGAGTTGATAGCTTTCCTTAAGTATGTGTTACTTCAAAATGTGTTATCAATGAAATAAGCAACTTTGAGGTTAAGCAGTAACTGAAGAATTTAAAGCAAAAAGTTTAATTTCATGTTTATTAACGCAGAAATCACCATGATGGCAGAAGCAATACCATATTTGTACAAAAAACCCTGTAACTCCAAGAATCTGCCTTTTTATTGTTCTAATTTTATTCACAGAATAATTGTACAAAATGTTTAAGGGTCCAAAAATACAATTATCTATTATTCAAGCAGTTGAGTTTGTGAACAAGCAACTGATTCTGCCTTTAGATGCTCAAGGGAGCACAGCTTCTGTACAGATTAAGAACTAAAATTACTAAACCTTGAAGTGAAAAATAGTGCACTCTATGTAGTACCAATAATATTCAGTAAGATATAAATAACAATAAGATTCAATAATATGAGAAGGGTAAAACTTGTCCAACACAGTTCCTTTGCATGGGAGGTAGAGTGGATTCAACAGACATCTTGCTGCCTTGTCTATACTAGTGAGTTTATCATTAGCATCTCCTTTCTCACCTGCTGAAATCTTTCTCTGTCTCTAATTCCTCTTCTCCATGACCCAGACGCAGAAGGTGACGTTCATCAATGTCTAGAGCCATGATTTTTTCAAACAGCTGGTTTAAAGCCTAAAGATTGACAAGAACAGGAGAAAAGGCAGTTTTTAGAAGTTCAGAGGCTCTTGCAGGGGAAGACTGAGGAATTACTCATAAGTAAAGTAGGAGATGATGTCTATTTTAGTATAAATGGAAGTCAAAACAAACAAAAGTTAGTTTTGTTTTAACAAAACAAAGTTAATACTGAAACTCCTAATCTTGACAACAGGGTAATTAGTCTACTAACACCCTTTTATTTGCATTCTTTATGTAACAATTACATTTGATTTTGCAATTTTAAAATTCAACTCTATCACAGTTAATTTAGTTGATAAAGCTATCAATTTACAAAACTGTCTCACAAACATCAATTTTTGTATGATGACATTAAACAATTTCACTTTTACTGTACATTAGAGAAGTATGATCTGGTACTGACTGTCAGGTACTTACTCTAATCCATTTTGGATAACTGAATTTTGCTTAACTAAACTTCTAGGTGTGCTACATTTTCTGCCTTAAACTCTTCAGGTCTCTAGTGGCTTACTATCAGCTAATTCATGTATTTCAAAGGATCAAGCTTGTAAGCACTGGATCATCAAGTTTTGAAAATAAGAATAAACACAAGCAAGCTCCACTTGCTAGTCATGTAAACATCTTGAAGTGCAGCATCAAGGTATGGGTAACAAACCCTGCTGAGATACAGTTGACCTCCCAGGGTACAATTTCAAGTTAATGTCTTCATGAAAGTCTTGTCTGCTAAGAACAGTCTTCTATCTGCCTCACAGTATTTTTCTTTTTTTCGCCTCAATGCACATGTTCTCAAACATTTCTCCCAACTTTAACCCGTCACTCTCCTGCAACCCATTGCAGACTGGACTGTATTATTCCAGACTCTAACACTTCACCAAAATAATAACCCCTCAACCATTCTTTGATCTTACTTTGATGAAAAATTATGCAATGTTTTCCAATGGTATGTTCAGTTAAAGTAACTCTTAAGTGAGACAGGACAGGAAACAGCTGACCCTGGTTTCCCAACAAATAATTCCAAATCAGATGAAGATTTCATAGAATCATAGAATATGCTGAGTTGGAAGGTACCCATAAGGATCAGCAAGTCCAACAGGTCTTGCACAGCTCCTCACCTCAAGAGGCACATCATGTACCTGAGAGCATTTTCCAAATGCTTCTTGAGCTCTGGTAGGCTGTGATCACTGCCCTGGGGAGCTGTTCCAGTGCCCAAACACCCTCTGGGTGAAGAAACTTTTCCTAATATCCAACCTAAACGTCCCCTGACACAGCTTCAGACCATTCCCTTAGATCCTGTCACTGCCACTGCAGAGAAGAGATGCCTGCCTCTCCTCTTCCCCTCATGAAGAATGAGATCTCCCCTCAGTCTCCTCTTCTCCAGGCTGAACAGACCAAGTGACCTCAGCTGCTCCTCATACAGCTGCCCCTCAAAGTCCTGCAGCATCTTTGTTGCCCCCCTTTCAACACTCTTTAACAGCTTTATATATTTTATATATAGTTTCTTGTATATTGTGGTGCTCAAAACTGCCCACAGGACTCAAGGACTCCGCATCAGTGCAGAGCAAAGTGGGAAAATTAAGAGTAAGACTCTTAAAAACTTAAGAGTCATTTATATAATTTATATATGCTTGAGAATTAGCAGTTAGACTCCTTCTCTTATGAATGGGAAGCAAATATTCAGCTGAAGAGGCCTTCCCTTAGGAGCATAAAGCACAGAGCAAACAGTGTGAGAGCTAATTAGCAAAGATCTGGCATGCATGCAATGCATGTGCAACTGTAAGAACCATGCAAAGACTTTTCAAAATACTTTCTTATCTTTGTCCTCCAACCAATTAAACACATTGAAAACTTCAGATAAATAGTTTAGAACTACACACCTGAAATTCAAAAATTTAATTTCACATTATGAAACTGGCAAAACTGCACACAAGCCAACACAAGTTTCCTTTCTTAGGATACAAATGAAATTCCCAAACTGCTGATCTCAATGCCTACTGTTCTTCTATGTTGTAATTACTGGAAAATTCCACACATGATTGACACTTTACCTGATTAGAGTGGGTAACTATTAGAGTTCGTTGTTCTGGGAAATTATGATAAAGATTGGATATTATCTGCACTGCTACATCAGTTTTTCCAGTACCAGGTGGACCCACTACCTAAAAATCAAACACATACATAAAAAAATAAAACCAAACAAAAATCAATACACAGTTTATCAGAATACTTCACAGTAAAAAATGCAGAGTCAGTTGGGGAAGAGAAAACCTAGAACAATCCCACAAGACACTGACATTACACGTTGCTCCCTGGCTTTGGTGAAGTTTCAGATCAAATACAGCATATTATAGAAGACTCCTTCAGACTATTTTGGCAGATTCCTGACTAAAAGGAACATAGTAATCCAGCACAGGAAGTACTAATATGAAAATATATGTCCTCAGAGAAAAGGTAGTTCAGCCTCAGAACAGGCTAAACAGGGGGGAAACAATGAAAAGAGAATAAAGAACCTCATCTGAAAAAGAGTAAGGTGAAACAGACATAAAGAATAGGAAAATTTTAAAAAATAGTTCATTCCTTCTATTTACTCAGAAATCCAAAACTGATGATATAGATAAATTCACAGTTAATGCTTCCATAGGCTCAATTCCACAAACACTCCAAAAGTGACACCTCAGACATTTTAAAGGTATTCAAGTATTATAAAGCATCTCAAAATAATTTGTTCAGGATTAAGAAGCACAGAATAGCAGTTTTCATAAGCACCTACACATAAAATTACAAACTGCTACAAAATCATTCTTGCCTTTTTTAAAGACTCTCCAACCACTGCAAAAGCAAATTCAGTTGCTGTGGAAAGCCTTCAGCCACTGAAACACGGGATACAGAGGTAAGTGTTGCCATATGATTTTTTGAGGAATGGAGAATGTTGAACGTTTTAATGTTAATTTTTCATATCTTTAAACTATCAATCGACATTACCTCAGTAAGGTTAAAGAAAAGGGCATTACTAGTATTTCACTGAATGTACCTAAGGCCAGAATTAAATAAATAAGAGTATAGAATCCTTAAAAACATTCTCACCATATTTAAAAGCATTCTTACCATAGTTAGTCCAGGCTGCATTCCTGCACGGATGGCTTCAATCTGAGTATGGGTAAATTGAATAGTATTGCTGTAACAAAGTAAAACAAGATCAGATAATTGACAGATTTTGCCAACAGTTTTGATAAAAACAATTTTTTTACAAGTTTGATTTCAATTCACTGTTTGTATCTTTCCCAAACTACATACCTGTAAACTTTTGCACAAATTAAATCAGCATCACAAATACCTATTTTTTAGATAAAACAGTCTCATAATTTCTAAGCAAGACAGTAAATCATATTGTCCGTGTGATAACAAACTCATTCCATCTAAAAGACTGTTTGTTTTTAGTTATTATTGGCAGAGAATGTTGCAAAATTATTTAGTTATTACTTTCCTAACATTCAAATTCCTGAGACAAAAAACACTAGAAGACAATACTTCTCACCATTCTTCAATGGACTTTTTTAACAGATGGGGGACAAAAGAATATTTTTATTTAAATATAAAACAAACCAGTCTCATTTCTGAAAATGAACTGCTATGCATGTGTTACAATTTGAAAATAAGTTCCCATCCACTTTTTACCGTTTTGGTTGATTATATGGATATGGTCCCCTATTTGGAATAACATGAGGCTCAACAATCAGTGTTTTAGCTTCTTCAGAGTTTTCTTCACTTCCATCCTCTTTTCTTTTTGTTCCTTTACCTTCCTTCATTGGGAAAGTTATCCTGTAACACATAATTTAAGGTTGCAGTTCAACATGTTCACTATGATACAGAGTTTCTCAGGTGACAGAGAAAGATTTTTTTCTCACCATAAAGACAAACTTTCATACAACAGGGAAACAAGTGCTGCAAATGACAAAGTTTTAAGGAGAATAAAGAGAAAAATGGCAAATAAATTGATGAAGTTGATTAAACAAAAAGCATATCATAAAATCACTCTTTTCAAAACTGGGTAAGCTAGGAGCAGTGCTGAGAGCCAGCTGGATAAACACTCAAAACAAGAAGTTCATAAGCGAAAATGGAAGAGATAGAAGAAAAGTTATCGCAGAACATAAGCTGTGTCAGTGTTCTAAACTATTCCAGCAGATGAAGTTTTTATCTTCCCATTTCAATTTTTTATAGTCTTCTGTATATATTAGCAAGTTTCTCCAATTCAGAAACAAATCACAGGTGAAGGAATCCCAATACCTATCCAAATAGGTCAAGACAAAAAAGCATATACCTGTAACAGTAATAATCTCTTACAGGGCAAATGTAGCAGTAAGAAGAGCAACAGCTCTTCATAAAGAGCAGTATCTCTCAATATAGGAATTGAAACTGAACACCAGGTCATTGAGGAAAATTGTGTGTGAGCTCTTTCCTGATACCTTCAGACTATTTTTATATTATTATATAGTTTTAGTGCCTTCTCCATACAAATTCTCCATGCAGTGTTTCCAAAAAAAGCTTGGGAGATTATCTCCCTGCTTTTCAAGATACAATTTAACCATGATAAATCAGACTGGTGCAGGGGAAAGGCATCTTTTCCCTCCACAGATTTATTCCTTCACAAGGAAAAGATGTAGTTACTTCAGCTGAAGGAACTGTTCTCCAATACTATGCAGTGTGAATCTCAGTTGTCAAAATTCAAGGAAGTGCACCAGGAGGAACAGAATTGTCAAGTCTAAAAATACTGGACAATAGCACCACTGAAACAAAATGAGTAAAACTCATTTAGCTGCCCAGAAGGTAGGCATCCTATTTCACAAATCATTTCTAAAAATAAGCAACATGGGATTTCAGACTTAATCCTTTGTGTTGATTGAATGGTGTTTCCAAAAGCTCAAATTTTAATTGACATTGAAATTGCTGTTCTTAGCTTGTAATGAGATGTGTAAGGAAACTATATAATTAAAATTCTCTAGGCTGATCTTGAGGAGGCTAAATACCATAATGCAGAAGAGAGAATTATGCGTCCTGATTCTATCTCATACTTTTTTTGTTTTTTCCACATATTCCATAGGCTGATCCACAAGCAGCGCTCTGATGCACTTTTGTACAGAATAGAACTGAAGCTGGTCCTGTGTCTAACTGTATGCAGTACAGTTAACTCTATCATGTAGCTATCTAAAATCTTAACACAGCTCCATCTTTTCATAAGAGAAAGAGCATCTCCCTTCGACCCCTGAACATAACTCCACCTGAAAACACATTTCAGCAAGAATACCAGACCAGAAGTATTTGAAATACTGAGATCACCTGAAGGGGGGCACATGCAGATCTGGATTGTCAACAGTGACTTTAACATTGTACCCAGGAAAGCTAGCTTTTAGGTGATCAATGGACAGAAAAGTGTCGTTAAAATCCAGAGTTGCAATCTGATTTGGCATTTTTGAATAGTGTGCGCTACTTGGGTCTCCGTATCCAAGAATGATGTCATGCAGCCAGTCAGGAACCACACAATCTGTGTTCATCAAATTCCTAATAGTCTCCAGAAGGGCCTGTAAATGAGAAAAGACATAAAAAATATGATTGAAGAGACTGACTTTTTACCAAGTAAAAATCATACTGAAGATCAATCAAATCCATTTTAAGATGACAGAACTCTTTAATTGACAATGCTTGGTTAGAGTGAGTCAATATATAGACAGTGTACATATGTAACAAAACACCAGTATCAAAGTACAGAATTCTTACACTCAGAGCTAGTAAAGATGACCATAAACATTAGCAAAGTCTTCATTTCAGAACACTCACAGCAGGGGAAAAAAAAGCATAGAAGATCCTTATACAGTTTAAGTTTCCTCTTACATGCCTGTAAGAGCATCCCTGTAATCAGCTTAACCTTCCCTTCATTTGCTCTTCACCCACAAATTAATTTATCTAATAATCTGTGATTATGTAAATTTTCTCTCCTTTCCCCTCCTGTAAAAACACCAGTGCTCCTGATCCTGCACAGAGGGTGTGCTTTTTAACTAAGAGGTAGCTGGATTTCAGCCTTCCCGTTAAAGGGCTACTTTAGTGGTAAGTCTTGAAGAATCATCTCACTTGGCACTTGGACACCATACATCTGCTCCTCGGCAGCAGCAAGAACACAGGATATCAGACCTCCACTGATTTCCAGATCCTCTGACTTCCCATGCCGCCAAATGTGGATACAAATGAATGACAAACACAGTTCATCAGCCATCCACACCAGAACACAATACAGAACCTCCAAATGTCAATCTTGTAAATGAACAGTCAGTGAAATCCAAGTACAGAATTTTATTCTGATAGTCCACATTTACATATCCATCTCCAAAGGGTAGGATTTTCTTTTCTTGCTTGTGCTGTATCATTCAAGGAGTCAAGTAATGTGATCACCATACCTGCTTAGTCAATTTCTATTAAAGTCCTGATTCTTGCCCACTACTCAGCGTGGGTGAGACCATATCTGGAGTGCTGTGTCCAGTGTTGGGCTCCTCAAGACAAGAGACACAGACATACTGGTATGAGTCCAGTAAAGAGCCACTAAGATGATTAAAGGATTGGAGAATCTGTTGTATGAGAAGCTGTGAGAGCTGGGATTGTTTAGCCTCAAGAATACAAAACTAAGGAACACTGGAGAATTTGATCAATTTGTATCAAAAAAAACATAACACAAGGAAGTAAGGTCAATGGAATCAGAGTCCACTACGTAGTGCCCTGTGAAAGAACAAGGGGCAATGGACACAAATTAAGATATAGGAAATTACACCAAAATACACCAAAACACTTTTACTTCAGCAGTAATGCAACATTGCAACAGGTTGTCTAGACTGGTTATGTAGTCTCCATCACTGGACATATCCAATTCCAAGTGCACAAAGTCACAAGATCTTGAGCAACTTGCTCTAGCTGACTCAGCTTTAAACAGGTCTTGGACTAAATAATCTTCATAGGTCCCTCTAACCCCAACCATTCCCTGAATCTGTTCCTTCCAACCACAGTCAGGCTGTGGATTCTGTGACAGACCTGTAAAGCTACCAAGTTGAAGGCATCTTAGCACTTCTGAAGCCTGAAGGTCCTGCAATTACTTCAAAGATATATAGATGGAAAAGTCCCACATTAACTAAGAACTTTTATATTTTTGTTTCAAGAACAAGTACAGTAGTTTCACGAATACAAGCCGCACGGATTATAAGCCGCACCCCCGGTGCCTCGACAATGTTGCTGTCTTTGTCAATAGATAAGCCGCACCCCGAATATTAGCCGCACTTTCGTTCGTCGCGAGAATCCGTGCGCAGCTTTCACAAACTGGCCAATTAGTAACAGGATCGCGGCATAGCGGGCTTTACTGGCTCGGGGCGGGGCCAGGCAGGCTCGGTCCGCTCATGGTTGCCGACGGGGCCGGCTGGGTGGTGCTGCAGCCACCGCCGGGCTCACTGGCCCCCCTCTCCCGTCAGCACCGCCCCGCCGCTGCGTTCACGTAGTCGCCCTGCCGGCGGGTCAGCCGCTGCCGCCGCTGGCAGGCATGCCGGCCGCGTTGCCGCTGCGTTCACGTACTCGCCCTGCCGGCGGGCCAGGCACTGCCGCCGCTGGCAGGCATGCCGGCCGCGTCGCCGCTGCGTTGTTTACGTAGTCGCCCTGCCGGCGGGCCAGGCACTGCCGCCGCTGGCAGGCGTGCCGGCCGCGTCGCCGCTGCGTTGTTTACGTAGTCGCCCTGCCGGCGGGCCAGGCACTGCCGCCGCTGGCAGGCATGCCGGCCGCCTCGCCGCTGCGTTGTTTACGTAGTCGCCCTGCCGGCGGGCCAGGCACTGCCGCCGCTGCCAGGCTCGCCGGCCGCCCCCTCCCATCTGCACCGCCGCCGCGTTTCCTCGCCCTGGCCGGCACTGCATGCCCACGCACCGCCGGGCTCCCCTACGCTGCTGGCCCCGATTCTGCTGGGCTTCCCCCACTGCCAGGCAGCCCCACCCGTCGGCCTTCCTGCTTCTGCCATGCTCCCCTGCACTGCTAGCCCCAGTTCTCCCGGGCTCCCCCGCCCTGCTGGCCCGGGCTCTGCCGCCCCCCTGCCCCGCCCTGCTGGCTCAGGCTCTGCCGCCCGCCCCCCACACTGCTGGCCCCGCCTCTGCCAGGCTTTCCCACCTCAGCCGGGGCCGGCCGGGCTCCAGCTTGGCTTGGGGCTGCCGCGGGCTCTCACTTCCGTGTTGGCAGCTTTTAGAATTTTGTTAATGTATTAGCCGCCCCGGAATATTGGCCGCACTTCCGGGTTTCCACCAAAATTTTGGTCAAATTGGTGCGGCTTGTATTCGTGAAATTACTGTACTTCTGGTTCAAATATATATTAAGCACAACATAATATGCTATGTGCTAGGAAAAGTACAAAGAAATCAGACAATGTCACATTGTCAGGTATTATTTCTAAACCTAGTGATCAGTTTCTAAGGAAGCATGAAATATGTTCCTAACAGCTAATGTGATGCTTCTACTTCACAAAAACTTTGCTTCAGCTTTTCAAAATGTAATTTCTATGCATGTAAAAATAGCAAGATTCATTCTTGTAAGAACTAACACTGCTGACCAACTGTAGTGACACAGCGGTGTCACCTCCAGCAAATACACTGTATTTGCACTTTCTTTGCTGTCTCATCTGCTTAATTCACAAGGACTGCACAAGAGTTCTCTTGTCTTCTCTCCTACAAGCTCAGCTTTAAACTTCAAGCTGCCTTCTATCTGCTGCATGCACTGTCTATACTAATCACAGCATCATCTTGTTTTCTTTTCTCCAGATGAAGTTAGAAAGGTTTGCAAATGACATGGAATGCATGTACCTAAACTGGTAGCAATGTGATAAATGGAAATGCCTTAGGTTGTCTTGAAAAATGAATGTATGGGATTTTAGTAAATGCCAGAGAATGGCTTGCATAGGGATTTGCCTGTAAATTAGCTGCAAAAACACAGTACAAATGTGAAAGCTTGTACACCAGGAGGCTTTGGCAGAGGGTATTTGTATTTATAATGTGAAAGGGACCTGCCACAGACACACAACATAAACAATCAGTTCTGGTGGTTCTTTTGAATATATTTATAAAGGGCTCTGTGTGAAGTACCAACCCACAGGTGGATGGCACCACAATGCACTATATAGGCTGCAAGCTACTGCTTCACACCAAAGGTATCTTTCCAGATACAGAAAGAAAAAGAAGTCCAAGTCCTCCTGCCTACCTCTTCATCCATTTACACAGAACTTGCTACAGAATCCTCTAAAATGAAAATCACTTCAATTATGCAGTGCATGATTTTAAGGCACCAAAAGAAATGCAGTTTTTCATTCATGTTGCATTTTCATAATGGAAAATTCAAGGAGCATTAATGATTCAGAGGTCTAAAAAGCAAAGAAACTGAGTAAGAAATGTTTTTAGGTGTACAAAATTATGCATCCTCACAGTGAAGAAGCCAAATGACACCTTGTGCTACAATACATACAAATTTGCCCAGCAGGTCAAGGGAAGTGGCTCCTTCCTTTCTGCTCATCATGTTGAGGCTAAATCATGTTTTGGCTGAAAGGAACCTTTGAAGCCCAGCTAGTTCACCCCCCTTGCAATAAGCAGGGCCATTTTCAACCAGATCAGGTTTCTTGGAGTCCTGTTCAACCCAACCTTGAATATTTCCAGGGATGTGGCATCTACCACCTCTCTGGGCAATCTATTCCAGCGTTTCACCACCCTCACCATAAAATATGTTTTTCTTGTATCTGGTCTGCATCTACCATCTTTTAGTTTATAAACATTACTCCTTGTACTATCACTATTAGGAAGTTTGTCCTCATCTTTCTTATAAGCCCCCTTACTGAAAGGGTGCAGTCAGATCTCCCTGAAACCTTCTTTTCTCCAGACTAAATAACTCCAACTCTCTCAGGCTTTCCCCACAGGAGAGGTGCTCCATCCCTCTGATCATCTTCATGTCCCTCCTCTGGACTTGCTCTAACAGGTCCTTCTTGTGTAGGGGAGCTCAGAGCTGGATGCAGCACTCCAGGTGAGGCCTTACCAGAGCAGAGCAGAGCAGAGCAGAGCAGAGCAGAGCAGAAGGGAAGAAGCCTCTCCTGTGACCTGTTGGCCACCCTGCCTTTGTTGCAGACCAGGATGCAGCTGGATTTCTGGACTGAGTGCACACTGTAGGCTCAGATCAAGTTTATCAACCACCAGCACCTCCAACTGCTTCCCAGCAGGGGCTGCCCTTGATCTGACACACTCCAGTGCCCAATAAGAAATTGATCCAGTGACCCTCCCAAAAGTGAACATGTTCCTCTGATTTTCACATTTTGACTGGTTACTCATTTTCTTACACCTCACTATTACATTAGGTAACAAAAAACATTCCATGTACTCTCTTAACCCAGAAGTCCAAATCTCCAGGCTTCCTGTTAGAAGACTGAAGCTATAAAGTAATGTTTTATTATATCCTCAAGCAAAGTAAGAGTGTTCTGATTTTCAGTGTAAGTTATCTGCAGGTGAAAGTTATCACCAAATGACAGTTTCCTGCAGGAAAAGCCTAAACTTTGCCTAACTATGTGCATCTAAAATAAAAAAGTCTCAGTACTGACAGAATATTCAGACATACTCTTACCTAAGAGCAAAGAGCGAGTACCTTACCTTGAAATTGTTTTCTTTTGGTTTTCTTCTCATGATTATATTAAATGTCTCATAGACATCTTCTGCTCCATTTTGGATTGTATTGGTCATGTCCTGCTGGTACTGGTTTGGGTCCAGAAATACTCTGTATGTTCTGCAATCACCTTTAAGTCTTGGTTTTGGTTCAGGTCCTGCCCATAATGAAAGAGTAACATGAGAAAAGCAAATTGTCATTCAAATAAGTGATCCGTAGTTGTTTTTCAAATTAAATTTAGACAAATTCATATGATGAAACTAATTTCTGTATAGCAATAGAAATGTTTTCATTGCATTATAGTAATAGTTTTTGAATAGAATCTGTTTTACTGCTTAACCCAACACATTGGATTTATTTAATTAATGTAGCCACATCAGATTTTACCAGAGGAAACTAGTTAACCTTTCTCAGGCTGCTTATGGAATTGGTCTGTTCCTTTCCAAGTATGTAACTAATTCTATGAGCATTTCTTAAAAGAGAGAAAAATTATCAACTAGGCTGTTAAAAATAAAAAATAGAGAGAGGAAATAAAGATAAATCTTTTGAACAAGTATTGGTGTATCATACCTTCTTCAATAACACGCCCTTTCTCGTCCAACATGCCCTGAATTTCACAGCCTCTGACATACACCAGGCCAGTCTGCTCAACGAAAGGCTGCCGCCTGTCAAACTTGGTGCCATAAGGCTGCATGGGACGCACCGTAATCAAGAAGCAGACGTCGTGCTTACGCAGACCTGACCACCAAAAGGAACAGTCAGTGATTTCATTGAATGGCATGTTCCTTTTCAATTCTTTAACATATATAGAAAAGAAAGCACTGACATTTCTTTTAAATAAAATACCACCAGTATAGAATATATTTTGTTTTGCTTCAAAATATGCATTGAACTTAAAGAATATAAAACCATAAACCACTGTGATATATTAGATTTAAAAAGTAGAAGTTGAATGCTATTCTCATAAGAACAAACATTATTTCAAGATTATTCTTCTTCCAATAACCTTACTCCAGTTACACAACCTAGTTATTTTCAATCATCTCTAAGGAAGTGTGGCATTCATCTCTTATTCTCGTTGCTTCTCTCTGGACAAACCTCCAATTCCTTTTTTTTTTTTTTTTTGCAACAAGTTAAGTGCAGTGCCTAGAACAGGGCACAGAATCCTAAACCAAGTTACTTTAGTTATGTATTTAATAGAGTAAAAGGTCACTTAAGCAAGTTACTTGTTTACTGTTAAATTCCAGTTTATAAATTCCAATATAACTTGAGCTTTTTTCTTTTTCCCCCAGAACTAATATGATGTTGGGGAATCACATACACTTGTGAGCAATGATGACCTCTGATTTTTCCATCCTGCAGAGGTACTGCCTGGTGAGTTATTCCTTCAACATGCATTTGTACAGTGACTTGTTCTTGCTTAATCATCATCCCTGTTGAACTATATCCTACTTTTAAATTGCTGCTTCTCCAATTCACTAACATAATTCTGGATCATTAAACCTTCTCTTCAGTATACTTCCAGAGTTTCAGAGATCTAACACACTTCAAAGTTCAGAAAACATGCTGTATTTTTTTTCATGAGATAAATAATTCCTCATTAAGCACCAGATATTATTCAACACAAGGTAGTTTTATCAAGATCCCATTACGTGAGGCAATGATTCAAGAATCCTTCATCTCAATTTTGATACAGTTAAAACATGATTTTCTATAATTCATGGAGGCTGTTTTAGTACCTAAAGCTGGGTGTACCACTATATAGATATCTTCGGTGTAGTGAATTCTCTGCCATGCCCCTAGATTTTCTACTTTAACAGAAATTTGCAGTCCCAGACTGGTATCTGCTCATTTATCACACAGTCCAGCTTTAGCATATGTGCTATGTGACCTGTAATCACACTATGCAGCTCCAGCACATTAATTGGGTTTCTCTAACAAAAGAGAGAGGAGTGACATTTACTGATAATGCAAGTACAAGTGCATGCTTCTATGTCACTTGCCAACACAGTCAACTGAAGTTCAAATCCCCAAGCAAAAGAAGTGTCACCTCTGGATACTCATAAGAAACAGTATTTGGTACAGTTATAACATTCAAACACACTGAAAACTACTGAAATGCACTGGTTCAAATTAAATAAAATCTGTCCTCTCATACTTGTGTATGAGACAGATATCACATTCCTCATACTTTTCAATATGACATTTTTAGCATACACATTATTTAAAATGCTGAGTTAACTTTCCACAGTCCCTGCAAAGGACAGCATTTTACAGTTGGTCCCTGAGTGACATCAGTCTGAAGTAATAAACATTGTGTTCCCAATGAATGTCTAAGTAATTATTTCAAATGTCACTTCATGAAAATACAAACTGCTTAGACTTGGAATTTGAGTAACTGACTTCTAAACAATGTATTAGCACTGACAAATCTATATCATGGATTAAAACTTCCCTTTCTTACAAATAAGATTACATCAAAATGTATTTTTTTGCACCTATTTTGAGCACTTGACTTCAAAGCATGTTAAGTACCTTCCCATTCATCTTTGATGTTATCTCGGACATTCAAATTGATTGTAACATCTGCTCTTACTCGCATGGGCCAGTTTTCACCAATGTTGGGCTTGGCCACCTCCACCACTGTGAAAGAGACAATGGGTTGTGCCATCCTAGCCCATCCACCAAAGACCACACCTCCATATTCCGATAACCTAAGAAATAAAGGCCAAAATTCTGTTAGTCATTAGCTGATAATAGATTTAATTCTTTTCGAAACTATTACAAAAATGACCACACAGTAAGTTTTAAAACAAAAGTAGAATTCTTAACTTTACATGCTACTGAATTAGATTCACATAATCCTGCATTTTAGAATCAAAGCATAACATGAACTGACCTATATTTCAAAAAAACAAAGGCAATTTATGCTAACATTATTTAAAAAAAAAAGAGACAGAAGATAAAGGAAAGGTAAAAAAAAGCAACTACTGAGTATAAAAGATATCACACCAAATAAACCCTTTAAATCAAAACAGGATTAAAATGTGGCAGATGGTAAATTCAAGAATACTCAGTAACATCTCCCACAAACAGAGGAGTTTAAGACATTTGCATATTTCATAACATCAGCCAAGGCTTACTACTCATGGAAGATTAACTCATCCATCCTAACACAACAAAGGTTGTTTGTTAGCATCCAACATACTGCTTTTAATACACCTGAAGGGACACATATCCACAAACCCCTAAAATATCAACCCCCTGGGATGGCACCACAGTATCTATGTAATAATTTTAAATACATTTGTTGCTATGTAGTTAGTATACACACAGCATCAGTTTTTGATTCTTAAATACACTTTGCTTAGAAGTGAACTGCCTGGTTTGCACCAGTTAATAAATATTACCATGGTTTCATCCTACTGACACTGTCTTCGATGTCCTGTCTGATCTCATAGGTGGACTCCAAGCGGAAAAGATTGAAGTTCCTCAGCAGGTAGTCATGAAGAGTCAGAAACTGGAGATTCAACTTGGGGAGCGCAAGACAGCCTAAGGGTTTAAGGGTAGAAGGAAAGAGGTATTTGAGGGATAAACAAACAAACAAACAAAAAGAATTAATATACTGCTTCTATGAATTCATAATACATACACACTTTACTGTACAACTGCCATAGTTGTTATCCTTGGAGATCCTAAAAAACTACTCCTTTTACCAATACACACCTCCAAAAAGCATGTATTTTTCAAGTCCTCTCCAGAAGAACCTGCACAAGATTGAAGGCGTTTTCATCATTTTAGCAGTAATACAGTGAATTACTTAAAATATTAAATCCACCAGTGTATTCAGACTATAACGAAATTGAGTTTAGGAAAACCAAATGCAAGCAAAGTAATGGTCTTTGGAAATGCAACAATTAAGTTAGCATTAAATAATGTTGAAAAGGCTCATAAACTAATAAAAACCATGCAACATCCAACAATTGCCCTATTCCCATCCTTTACGTTTATTAGATGCCATGAAAACCATTAATGTAGAAAAAAGCTTTAAGTCAAGAAATCAAATTTCAACATTAATCTCTAAAGTTTCTGTTACTGGTTTGTTTTTTACATGAGAATGAAAAACATAGGCAGATTAGATCGTAGTATTAGAACTACTAAACAGGTCCGAAAGCTTCTTCCATTGTTTTAGGATAGATGCAAATTTTTAGATGCAAATTTTCCATATTTAAAATTTCTGTAAGTTACTCATCTAACATTACTGGACTACTATTCCAGTTTGATACTTATGTTTAAGACCTGTGAAAGCATCTTGCTTTTGAAATTTGCTGTATCATTGTTGAAACTTTTCTCTGGTATAGGTACTACATACTGACTTTCACATGCACTGAGATATAAAAGCAGTGAAGAAAGGCAGCAGAACACTGTAATTTCTACTGTGGAAAGTCTGATGGTGTTAAAATACTTTAACACATTTCCCAACACCAAGCAAGAAACCCTGTCCTGTAAAGCTAGTTATATGCACAAAGGGCAGGGTGTGAAGCAGCACCTCTTTAAAGCTGCACAGTATTCAGACAGATATTCTTCTTCCCTCATTTTCTAAAAGAAAAAAGAAACAATACTCCTAACATTCTTGGGTTAGATTACTCTTACAAAAATTTTAGGCCAAACTTATTTAACTACTTCTAAGAACACAAAAAACCCTTTACTTATTTAATTACTTTTAAGAACACAAAACACCCTTTAAAGACCACAAAACCAATACTGTCTTGTCTGAAATCAGGACAGAATACATGGAGATAAAAAAGAGAAAGTGTAAACTAAACTAAGAGAAGTAAAATAGTAAAAATAATTGTAACAGTCTGTCAGCAAAAGAAATACTTCTCAACAGCACCATCAATACCATAATTCCAAAAGCATTCACTACAGGAGGAAATGTTTCCACTAGCAGCCACTGTTACTTGACAAAATAACATTTCATCATTAACAAAATTTCTTTAATGCAATATTAAAGAAGACACAATGATGAGCTGCTTTCTCCTTCTGCCCCTTCCTCCCACCCCCCCTGTAACCCACAGAAGTCAGCCTCCCAATACAGAATGAATGACAGCAGAGCTGCCCTGACCTGCACTAAAGAACCTGAATGCTTCAGAGCAATAGAATAACCTATGTGCTGTTCACTGAAACAAAAAAAGAAAATTAAAACAAAGATTTGGTTTATATAATAATTTCCTAGAAATTACAGCAATCTCTCCGGTTCAGGAGTTTTTTCCTTTGTTTTGGTTTGGGGTTTTTTTAGGGAAAGAGGAGTAGTCTCTTTTTTGTTGCCTTTTTTTTAAAGATTAAACATCATCAGTAGAAGAATGTGAATCAGCTTTTAACAAACTCCATCATACTAAAGAAAAATACTTTTTTTCTTCTTTTGGGGCAGGTCTCTAGATGACATTTGTATTATTTCTTGTTGAGAAAAAGATCCTTTGTTGCCTATAACCCTGCCTGTCTCAAGGGGGTCCTCTCTTTCTTCTCATTAATACTTGTTTCATAGAGAATTTATCCAAAAAGACTAATTTATGCTAAGCAGCTGAATTTACAGCTGATATCTACGTAAAAGAAACCCTTTAAACCCAAACTACATGGAGAAGGGTGTGGAATAAATACTGGCTGCTAAAACCCAAACCAAACTTTATACTAGTCTTTGAAGATACACATTATTTGAAACTGCCACACTCTCAATTAAATTTTTCATATTTCTAATAAAATTTCTCGTGACCTACATTAAAACAACAGTTTTTAAAAGTAGCCAAACTAAAGTACATGTGTTGTTTATTGCAAACCCTAGAATTACATGTTTGCCATACCCAGCAGTTTGCTTCCTTGATCATGTGCATATTAGGTTCCCAAAGTAGTGACCTTTCAGTGACTATGTGTACTTTTACCTCGAAATAGAAGTAAGAAAAGTAGTGTTAATTTCCTCCCATTACCACCTTTCCCCCTTTTCAGAAAGGCTTTCTTGAACGTGTTTCAGCACAGAGCACAGTCAACAGCTCTTCTGTTGCTGTTTCCAACCTTTTTCACCTTACCTGTGCCTCAGCTGGTAGTACAGCACATCTGTTTTCCAGAAGCAAATAAACATCCTTGCGTAAAAACAGATTTCTTGATTTTTCTTTAAAAACAACTTAATTTCTGCTAACAATTTAATCTCAAGGACCCGCCCCGACCTTACTCTAAGATGCTGGAAGACACCAAAGTACCTCGTCTAAGTTTCTTGGATAATAAACATAATACATCAGAATTCCTTTTTTTACTGCAGCATTTACTACTCTATTCAGCATTTACTGAACTACTAATCATACCTTCTCCAGAGTAATATTCAGTTGGTACAATATTTTCATCCCAAATAATCTTCTCTGTGGGATAAAGAGGCATCTGGTTGAGTTGTTGGATTTGAGATATTCGTCGTTCATGACGGGAAACCTAAAGAAAGGAAGCATTTCAAAGCTCTAAGTCAAAAAGGAACAATAAAGATACTTTTGAAACCTAGACAATAAACCGTAAGGTGGTCACTTGCATTTTATCCATCAATATTTTTCTAATTAAATATTTTAATATAACTAAATGCACAGTGACATCACAAGATGAAAAAACACATAGTCCAACTACTGTTCGTAGTACTAGAATCAAAGCATCATTTGGTTATTCAGCAGACCAAAAATGGCACAAGAGAAAATAGTCAAGGCTCAGAGGAGAATCAACTTCAAATAAAAGTTATCTTACTTTCCATTAAAAATATGGCCAGTACCTGACTAATACTGCTCATTCAGTAACAGTCTTTATTTTCTCTTTGGGACACAAAAAAAATCTATCCAATACTACAATATTATCTGAACATATTATCTCTCCATGTATCTCTCCATGGCATCTGTAGGCATCACCCTCTGAACCTTAGAAAACTACATGAACAAGTTTTAAAGAAATCAACGACCACAAAACAAACTTCTGAAAGAGATTTTTAAAAACAGCTATGTTGTTCTGATGCTGTTACCATATTAGAAGCCTACAGTAATATTGGTACACCTTGAATATCCAAACAATCATGATGGGCATCAAACAATATTTCAAATTGATTTGAGGCCCAAATAGGTACCGAATATCCAGATCTACTTTAGCGATTTGTTTTTAAATGGAAGAAAAACTTTATCAGAAGAACTCAAAAACCATTTCCAAGATTCTTCTTATTGACTGAAAAAACACATGGGAACTATATTTATGAATAAGCATTTTCAAATACTTAATTTATAGGGTTTTAAACCCCATCTTAATATGCCAATTAGTGCTATAACAGTAATTACTGCTGTGGTTCACAGGTGGTTCAGAAAACATTCTAAATGACTACTTTACTGCAGTGTAGCTGCTGGACGCAGCTAAGCCTGCAGTAAAGTAGTGCAAGCAGCCCGAAGCACGTTTTTACCAGCAATTCCAGCAGAAATTCCTTCTCGTAGCTCGTGTCCTGCCCCTCGGCCAGCGGCGGCAGCAGGCACAGGTACGACGCCACCTGGTGGAGAACGTTGGAGCTGCACAGCGAAAGGGAAAAAAGAGCCTCTGTCACACTGACACCAGAGACAGCACTTAGGGCAGCTGCTTTTCCTTAAAGAAAACTCCAACTGGCTGATTCGACCAGAGATAAACAATTACGACTCAGGATTCTAAGTGAAGTTTGTGTATAAGGTTTAAGTGGAACCTCTCACCTACAATAAATATGGCAAGGGGTGGGTATGTTTTATTGTTTCAAGACCTGGCATGGAACTAAACAACAAAGAACACACTGCCTTTAACAAAATACATACTGCTATCCTTTTAGTTATCTGTAAATTATCATTTAAAATCTAACACATTTAATACAGTGGCATTGCTTTCATGATTCTGTTGTAGTTCTTCTACAAAACAGAGTTTAAAAAATAAACTAAACAAGTTAGAGGTTAACTACTGGTTATGTGTGTGAGAAATCAGAAGGAAAAAAGGCTGGCAATTTGTTAAATTTAATCATACTGAATTTCAATTTCAATTTGATAACTTACCTAAGAGGTCCAAATAACTTCAGCAGTGCATCACGAGTATCTACTGCAGCTACATTTGAGAGTGCAAAGTCATATAACTCTGGGAAATGTGCAAACGCTGCTCTCTGCAAAAGACCCATGCATGAAAACTGGATGTAAGCATACTAACAAAATGGCTTAAGAACAGTTTAAATCTTAGAAAAATACACAGCTTCTGGTTCATAACACAAACTACTCTATGAACCCTACCAGGATAGAAATACACACCAGATTAACTCTCCATTTGTCTTAACATCATCTATTTGTTACTCCTCCACTTCTGAAATATCTTTCTTATACACTCTTCTACCAGCATTTGTTGTCATTAAAATAAAACATAAGGGAGCAGATATGTAGTTTGCAGGCAACTAAGAAAAGCAAGGAGCAAGTTTAACTTAACCATGCTTCCTTGAATTGTTCTGTTAAAACTGATGAGAACAATTTTAAAAGTGTGAGTGAATTTACTTTGTCTCTTTTGTACAAGGGACCACTGTAGGCACATGTGCACACTGATCCTGAGGAAATGCTGCCACCTACTGCATTGCCACAGGGTCCTTCAGCATTCTGCTTTCCCTCCTCAACAGTTAATAGAAACAGCTCATTTTGGTAACACAAAGTCCAATTGCTGATGTTTTGTTAGAACATATTATTTAGTCATAGTCACATCCACCATACTGAAGCATTACATGTCTTTAATGTGGTTAGGCCGTCAAGCTACTCCTGTAACTCAACAGGAAAATAAGGGGTTGGATTTGGGAAATAACCTCATGCCTATTCCAGATGCAAATCAGACTACAACAGCAAAACCAAATACTGTCTCTCGTATGCACTTCATTCTTTGCTTACCTGCAGAGAAGTAATTCTGTCATAGTGAATTGTAGTCATCTCATTCTCTGTCAAGGCATTTCCAGTCTGATCATTGATTTCAAAGCCAGTGTAGAATTTGAGCATATCTAAAAGCTGAGACATCATTAATATAAATTAGTGGATTAACAATAAGAGACACCCTACTACGAACAAAACCACAATTCAAGAGGACAAAAGCACAAACAACTCCTCAAAGTACTAGAAGAACTGGACTAAGGAGTGGTATCTAAATTTTACACGTGGTTGATGCACAAAATAGCTTTTGTCAGGTATCTCATCTGCAAGCCATCAAAATTCCAGTACAGTCCACAAGCAATATGGTTTCTTGATATACTAGGACTTGAAACTGAAACTAATCACAGTAAGGTGATCCAGCCAGAGGCTGTCATCAAACCCAACTTACAGCTTGCTGCTACCAAAAGGGAGAGGTCTTGTGCCCTTTTGCCCTCTTCTGATGGCAGCTCTCAAGTTCATCCTACCTTTTAATGGGATTATGTAACTTGGAGGAAGAAAAATTTTTAGATGTGCTGTTGGCTTTGTGTTCCATCAATACTGACCCTCAGAGAAAATGAACAAGTGCCAGAGATGAGGGACAGCAAGCAGTAGGAAAAGCAGCTGAGATGAAGGAAAGGGGACAAATCTTCAGACCCTGCCATAAAAGAACAATATACTGTGCTATGAGTGAGTAAACTGAAGGACAGGCGTGAAAAACAGCTGCACTGCAGAACAGTGGGAAGTCAAAATGAACAAAAGAAGAGTGCAGTGGTGACAACTTCTGCTATGTGTGTGATAAAGCTGCACTGCTTTCTAGCTTCTACTTTTAAGAACTTCTCAAAAACAGAAGCAGAAATACTACTCTGCTCTTGTGAAAGCCCACCTGGAGTACTGTGTCCAGCTCTGGGGTTTCTTAACACAAAAAATCCATGGTGGAAAATGTCCAGAGGAGTTTAGTATAGGGCTGAAGCACCTCTTCTGTAGCAACAGGCTAAGACTGTTCAGCCTGGAGAAGAGAAGGTTCCAGGGAGACCTTACAGCAGCCTTTACAGTGCCTAAAGGGATCTACAAGGATGGAGAAGGACTTTTCACAGGACATACAGTGACAGCACAAGAGGAAATGGCCTTAAACTGAAGGAGGGCAGGTTTAGATTAGATAGTAGAATAAAACCTTTTACTGTGAGGATAGTGAGACACTGGAACTGGTTGCCCACAGATGCCACATCCCTGGAGGTGCTCATGACCAGGTTGGATGGGACTCTTGAGTAACCTGATCTAGTGGAAGGTGTCCCTGTCCATGGCAGGAGGGTTGGAAGTGGATGATATTTAAGGTTCCAACCCAAGCCATCCTGTGATGCCATGAAATGGAAGGGCATTCATACACATAGGTACAGGTAAGAAAAAACTACTGTGTGAAAGATTTAAATAAACATGTAGTTTGCATCCAAACAAAAGCCTATGTTTAACAAAAAAAACCCCAAAAAACCAAAACAGTTGCAGCATTCAGAAACAAAGGGATTGAAAAAGCTCTTTTCAAGAACTTTGTATCTCACCTGGCAGAAGAGATGACCCTCTTTCTCTCTTTTAGCAAGGCTAGACAGGTAACAGTGAACAACAAGATGGGAGTCATCCAGCACTGTATTAAACCAGCGCCGCGTGGGAAGCAAAGCCTGTGGTAAATAACATCACATTAATACAAGCAACTCTTCAAAAAGTAAGAAATCCTGGCTTCTCAGAATTTTCCCTTTCAAGAAGGCATATTAAGATATATTGCTGCAGTTACTTGCATATCTAATACCCTCACAGAGGTATTAAAGCACTATTCATGTATGCCAAGACACTGGGTTTATGTAGGTAAGCTGCTACGAACAAAGTCCTTTATGTAACGAGGAGAAGGGCAGGAACTTGCCATTAGTGAGAAATCATCCTACCAGTAAAAAAGTAAATTATATAAATCAATTATTCTACTACTAAGTGTCTACATAATGATTGTGTGCTACAAGTGATACGTCAAACTGCTTCAGCATTGTTTTAAATGTCTGTTTTCTACACTAATTTGATGACTTTTAAGCATGTTTTCCTTAAAATTGCCAACTGTTTCTTCTAAATATAGTATATTTCTCTTCTTTGCAAAATACTCAAGTATTTTTCAAATCTTCAATAACAACAAAATACTCTTCTTCTCAATGTTAATAGACTAAGCTGTTATATGTAGCAACTGTTGAAGAGCATAAAGTAAAATATCACAACAATTTAAGAGAAAAATTAGCTGCTCTCTACAGACTGAATTTAGAAAGCCAAAAAGCATCAGCATGGTATCTAGAACTAAGATGATGAAAATAAAATAATCTGTAGTAGAAAATGTTGATTTCCCTGCACAATAATTACAAAAACAAACTCATAAAATCCTAAGAAGTCTCCATTGAATCATTACTTTCAAATTCCCAAATCACCAGTTTTGATGGCAGTGTATGCACTGTAATATGAAACAGTAATAGTCTGAAAAGGGCTTGAAAGTAAAAAGAGCCCATTAACACAGCACATGCTCCAAAGGCAAAAAGACTTCAGGATTTACAGTTAATTTCTCATTTGCTTGTTCCAGTTACCTAAACAGGCTTTATAACCTGTCTGAATTCTAATCTTTCTGTAATACTTAGAGAGAACCACTATTAAATGTGCTCCTTCTAAGCATTTTAAATCAGACAGACTTTAGTACACCTTCCAACATATTTTCTCTTACCAGAGTATATTACATACATAAGACAACAAGCTCTAATTTATTCAATCTATTGCAACTACAGGCACAGACTACTTCAGTCACATAACAGAGTCAGCCTGCAGAAATCCATCACAAAGCCAATTTAAAGTTCCCTGTGATACAGTTTCAGAAAACTCTGTTGTACTTCACAATGCCTTCTGAATCTGTAGTTACTCTAAATAAAAAATTACTTGTGCAAGAAAATGTAAGTAAATGCCTTTTAATGTTGATACTGTGGTGCTTTAAATCATCTCACATCCTCGGTATCTGCTGAAAAATGTCACAAAACCTTGCTCCACAACTTACTACTCCAACAAACTGCAGATCATCAGACCACAGCCTTCTAAATAATAAACTCTAGTCAAACAGGACATTCAGACTATTGCTACTTTCTGGGATTTAACCCAACAACACAAAACAGACTTTAAGTAACCTGTTATGCACTGGGAAGAATAATTACGAATTATTCCTACCAGATTACAGCATCACACATTTTCAGAAATTGCTAGTATTATTACCACTATTCCAATTAAATCCACTTCGCTGAGCAACTGGCTTATCAACATTGCTGGTCAGACACCAATATGGATGCAGCACTACAACCTCTTATTTACAGGTGAAAAATCACTACTGAAATCACTACTATATGCATAGCCGTGACATAATCACCTCCTATTTAAAATAAGGCTTAATAATTACCTTATGCACTTAAACCCTAGAAAAGTACACCTGGAAACCGGCTGAATCAATTTAAAAACTCACCTCAAGGTCTAGCATGAGTTCAATAAACCTCTCACAATAATGAACTTTGTCCATAGAAATAGGACCTAGATTAAAAAAATAAAAAAGTTTAAATTGATCAACATCACAATGTATTTACACTTGAACAATTCCTTAAAAACTAAATAAATGCTACAAATACAAAAGTATTAATTTCAATCTTGTTAAAAGCTAACTAAAATACTATTCTATTTTTAAAACAATCCTTTCTTATATCAAAAATTCTTTTGGTTAGCAATGAAAGAGTAACAGAATTAGAATGTCAGGAGTGATTACATCAGCTTTGAAAAATCTTGAATGTAACTTGCAAAAATGTTCACTTCCATGAGATATCACTCATCCATTATGTTTGTTAAGAACTTTTAATGTCAAGTACTGTAATTTCATGATTATAAGTCACACTGAGTATAAGCCACACTTCCAGGTGTTAGTAGCTTTTCATTCTTTGTCCATATATAAGCCACACCTGATTATAAGCCACACATTACAACACAGAGTGTGATAAAAGGTATCTATTCTATCACCATCTGTTGAGGGTGGGGACAGTGATCCTTATCTCTGTGGCAGATATTCTGCTAATGGGCCATCCATTGAAACCAGGCAGGGCATTGTTCTTTATCTTTTCACACCCCATCCTTCATCCAGCCAGTCATTTTCTGCTAATGGCCCATTGAGTCCCACTGTGGGACTGATAAAATTACTGCATCCCAATGGAAGTTGCTCCAGCCAGGGGGAAGAGCCCAACATTTCTTACCAAGATAAAAACAGAGGTTTTGGGACACTAAGGGAGCCCCTTTCTCCACTGCACTCCAGAGGAAAACCAGATTTCTCCACATCACCACTGGATCTCTGGAGGGAAGTTGCACCTTCTAGGAGCACTGTTCCAACTGAATCACATCTGTCACTGCAGGAGGATGTAGCCACCATTTAATGGGACTGCTACCAACACCCTGCCTGACGGGGTGTCAGGTTGTACACTGACTTTGTCAGGGTTTGGAGTTTGTTTCTTTGTAGCACTGTATTTCTATTTTAATTTCCCTAGAAAAGAACTGTTATTCCTAATTTCCATATCTTTGCCTGAAAGCCCCTTGATTTCAAAATGATAATAATTTGGAGGGAGGGGGTTTACATCTTCATTTCAAAGAGAAGTTCCTGCCTTTCTCAGCAGACATCTGTCCTCCAAACTAAAACAGCAACTTTTTGTTCTTTGTCCATATATAAGCCGCACCTGATTATAAGCCGCACTTCGGATTCAGACCAAAATTTTAGTCAAAATGGTGCAAACAAGATATGTGCAAAAGGCCTTCACCATATTCAAAGCTACTCGGTGGTACAAGGGGCCTTTAGAATCACGTCAGAACACACCACGTCTCCTTTAATGACTTTCAAATTCTTACAGCCTAAAGAACTGTTAAAGTAAATCTTCCTGAAACAGCTCTAGCATAATTAGGAGAACAGGGGGATAAATATCCTTTCTGAGAGAGCCACATTACAAAATTTACCCTTACAGTTCAGGTAAGAATTGAAGTTTGCTACGAGTTTAACAGCAAAAGCAAACTCTGGGAACTAATTTCACCGAAATTGTGCTGTGCTTAGTGCATAATAACCCTTTTCTGTTAAAAGGCTAACACCTTCCTCTACAAACACTTTGCCTTTCTAAATCTGGCAAGGAGATAATTTTGCTTGTCACAATGACTCAAGAGCAGTCAAATCTTACAGACTTTCACTTCACTTAGGCTTTTGTTCTTACTGTAAATCAACAGTATGAACAGACAGAGCATTACGATATCCATTTATACCACCTATTTAACAAGGCACCTAAGTATATATTAAATGCTTTAATGCTTTAAGGCTTTAAGCACACAATAAAGAATATCAGTTCCCAGAAATATTGTTTTTTACTAAGTACAGAACTGAACAAAAGGAGACTTATAGTAACTTTTTGCTGTTTCATTTTTAAAGTATATACAGATTTGAATATTTATTTTGATATGAAATCCATGCAGACAGGCATAGATTTCACTACAAGCCCCACCCGAACAAGGTCCCCAACCTCAGGCTGATATCCTAAGGACTTCAGCAACATGAAAATATTTTCACACAGATTAGGAGATAAGAATCACAGTTACCTGAGACAGGTATTGACTTTAGAACAGAAATGAATTTCTGAATGAGCTGCGAAAGAAATCTTCTCTCTCGATACGCTCTAAAATTGAACATATGACAAAAGAATTAATACTCTTGAAATGCAGACTGACCGTATATTGTAGCTTTCACTAATACAAAGTTAGCTACTTCAAAATTCATATAACGGTAATAAGGTTACTTTGAAACACACCTAAACTGTTTAGCTGGTAACTTTTCTCTCCGCACTCAGGCAGAGAGATTAGCAGCCTACATTTTCAGGCACAGAAACTGATTAACAATCCATACTTCTTATTGTGTCAAGAAGTAAATCTCCTCCTACACCTTACCACAGCACAACACAAAGGCATTGGAATATTTAACTTTGGTGAGACAGACACAGATTTACTGAAATACTTGCATAAGCTACACGCCTAAGAGCTAAACATTTGCTAAAGGTCATGAAAAAAAGTGAGTAGCGACATGAATATTCTTTTACACTTTCATCCTCTAGTTTTGAGATTTGGTAGCACAAATTCACTGACCAAATAATATAGAGTTCTAGAACAGTATTTTACATAAAGACTACTGAAAAACAGAACAACTTCTAGGAGGCCATATATGATCAATCCTCATTTGCTACAGGTTTCCAAAAAACACCTTTTTCATTGAAACAGTTTATTTTAGCTAAAACACAATTAATTAATTAAGGAAAAAAGCCTTTTGTACATACTGCATTCTTGACTCTTCATCCATTTTTGCATCATTTTTCTTAATTAGATTCCAGAATTTTCTTAGTTTTGGTGTCTTTTTCAACTCTTGTTCCAGTCGATTCTGAAATATTAAAATGATATTCAGTCACCAAGGAACCTTGTTTTCATTAAATAAAAATACAGTTCAGTCCTTTTGTTAAAAAAGAAAAACTACATAACAAGCTGAAATAAAGAGCTCTCTCTAGCTATTCTCAGTAAGTATCACTGTAAAACAAAACTGTAATAATGCTAGAGTCCAGCCATAACTAGATGTCAACTCTTTTGCCTCCCTGTGACCTCATGGCCTTGTCTACAAATTACAGCTTGAAGAAGCTATAAACAACAAAGCTCAGTTTTTTGAAAAATTACATTAAAAACAGTATTACATGGAAATTTGCAACAAACAAGAAAGAATTTAGCAAAGCACACAAAAATGCAATTCCATAGCAATGTTGTAAATATTGGAGCTCCTTAACAGTATGGCATGAGAATTTACTTTACATTACTTGGATAATGCCCAGAAAACTGCTCTAAGTTAACAATGTTATGCTTACAGGTTGTAGAGCCATCCACATCGGTAAGGAAATGAGCTGCTGCACCTGACCTCTGATCAAATCCACTTCCTGTTAGAAAGTTACAAATGATAAAAATTCGTAAAACATTCTTATGTTTTTTGATACATCTGTCTTACAAAATACATCAATGTACATTACCATCTGATAAAAATATTTATATTGTTCTACTAGATTTCACAATGTTCTAGCAGGAAACTGCACTATAATCCTGACCAGTGACACCTCTGTATTTTTAGGCATTTTCTTTTCATGGAGTCTGTCAGTTCTTAACACTTCACCGGGGCCCCATCCATGCAAGTATTTTTAGTACAAAAGTTGTTGAGAACTGATGTTCCTTCTTCAGTCATTCTGTATTCTTGAACTCACCTCCTGTGCTTTCTCTACTTGTTTTTAAGCTGCTCTTTGTCTCCCAAAGCCCTTAATTTATCAAGTTTCTCTCACTTCTTCTACACTTTTCCCATTATATGAAACAAATAATTTTCTCCATGACAGTTCAAATATGCTCTCCAACTATGCCTGTGATCTGGATCCACAAAGTTTTCCTTCTTTCCTGAGCTACTGAAAAATTTCAATTAACATCTTCAGCATGTCTTCATGGACAAATACTCCATTCTCAGCATTCTGAAACTTCAAACTTCAGTGCTCTTCGCTTAAAACACTACTGTGACTGTTCCATTCGGCCCTTCACAAAGAAGGGCAGCTTCTAATAACAGTGTGCTTTTACAGGCACATTTTCACCAGCTTCCCTATCATGTTGCATTAGAAATGTGCAAGGATTCTGTAGTCACCATCAAACTATTTAAAATGAAGACACATTGTACCATGGCCACTACAGAAAAACACTATCTCAGTAAATTGCATGTATAAAGTCCAAGAAGGTTCTAGCTCCCAAAATCAAATAATACACTTTCTACATTGTTTTGTAGAGTGTTTTCAGATAGTTTTATTTGTGTAGACCCAGATTTTGAATAATACATCCCTTGTGCAATGTCAGTAAGGAAAAAGCCCAGTAGCAAGACATTTTAGAGAGCACTGCTTCATGTAACAGGTAATTGTAAATTGTTCTTCCTGCTTGCCACTTACGATAACTATGTTTTAACTACAGATTTAGATCACAAGTTGGTCTAACATTTTCTTCAAACTAACTCAGGAGAACTGCAGATAAAAATCATATGTAAACCTGGTTTCAAAAGTGAAAAAAGCCTCACTGTCTTTCTCAATAGTTAATGGAAATAATTTTTATGCTATTTACTAGGCAAACTCAGAAGAGCACAGTAGTAACTAATCCCTTTTAAAAGTAAAGCACCTTTTCAAATATAAATACATAAATTTTAAAGTACCATTTTTAATACAAAAGTTTATATTAAAGCTTGTCATTTAATTGCTTAACTGCCAATCCTCCAGTCACAAGTCTCAATTATGACCTTGTGATGAAAGAGATGAAGTAAGAGTCAAAACAGAGGGTAAAAGCCCTCTGGTACTGAGTTTTCCTTAAACTGGAATTTTGCTTCATCTGCCTTGTAAGAAGAAATTGTTCAAATTAAACTGCCTATTAACAGAGAACAGCATAAACACACTGGAAATATTTACAGTTACTTTTAACATACCAAACTGTTGAAGCAGTGATCAAGGAAAAGCAGCAGGACTGTCTGTTCATGCAGAGAGTACTCACTCTCATTTTCGACCAGCGATGCTTCCAGTATGCGTTTGAAAAAGAAAGGAAAGTGTTCAGGCCTCTTTTTGAATGTCTAGGAATAGAAGAGGAAGGTAATTTTGAGTCAAGTGGATACAAATAATTTCAATCTTCATTCACATAACATAGCTTAAGTTCTCTAAATCCATTTAAATCTATGAAAGAAGGGTTTAGTTTTTCTCATTTTCATTTATTCTGACCAGGCAGCACAAGCAAAACAGACTGATGAGATCCCCTTGAAAAGGGATCCTCCCCCTATACCTTCTGCATAGTCTAACAGGTGATGCACAGAACAAGCTAACAAGAAGCTCAGGTGAAGTCTTGTAGGAATGTTCACCTGGTAACTGCACAGAAATACTCTAAAATCTCCCAGATAAAAGACAAATGGTAGGTTTTGGCCAAAACTACGGTAGCTCAAAGTGACTTGCAAAAAGTGAGCAAGTAAAAGCCACCAGAGATTAATTATAGTCCTGGAACTTTCATTCAGCTACCTGAGCAGAAAAAGATAAACTGAATAATCACCAAGCTAAAATAGTTAGTTCCTTTACAAGGGCAGTCATGTACCAAACAAGTTTAACTAAGCTGCTTGAAACATAACATGCACCTGTCATTTTACTTCTAGCACATATGCCAGCAGAAAAGTACACAGACAACATGAGTAAGTTATTAATCTTTTGTGCTGGCAAAATGGCACACGTACTGAAGTAAGTGTGCTTCTGAAGTAATGGATTTATTTACCATAAAGCAAAAAAGGTAGAAACTGATATTCACATGTTTTAAGCAAGACATTATTGGATAATACGTTAGGCTTCCAGTGGTGTTTTGTTGTACCTACAGATATATAAACCCTTATTTTTCTTTCAGTATCAGAGCAAGAACTTCTCTGTAAATACCCAACCTCTGTCAAGTGCCAAAAAAGCAAATGCTGGTTATAATGGTTGGCATCTCACAACAGAACCAAGGATTTTCACACCAGAAGGAATCCAGTAATTTTTCACCTGTCCATTCTCTTCTCCAAAAAAGAACACAAAGTTTAAAACATCATATGAGATATTCCAGCTGAGGCACCTTTTAACACCAAAAGCTGTTCTACCTTCTGTTACTGTAAGCGAGCACACTGTAAAAGCTGCAACTTGCGGATCAAAGTCAATTCTAGCTGCAATTGAAATCAGTTACCTCCCACGCAGGGACATTCTCTCTGAACTTCTCATTCACCATACAGCAGATTGACATTAAATATGCCTTACTGGACACCTCTGGAGAATAATTCATCCATAGGTAATTTTCAAGGTACTGACTGTGAAGAGATAAAGAGTATTTCATTAGTTGCAGCCACCCACATAATCTGTCACTCATTTAAAAAAGCAGTTATCCACAAGGGTTTTTTTCTCCTTCCCCTGAAAGCCATCTTCATAGTTTGTGAGCAGTTCTGCAAGTTACCTCTCATCTAGGTCACTGAAGCAAAACTTGTTAGACTCAGTAACTGATAACATTAACAGCGTTCACAGAAAGGACAGGAGCTTCTAACTCTGTGCTACTGCTGACACACAATTCCAGAAGACCACTGCACACCATTTGTTAGTGTCAAACCCTTAACCATAATTTACATTTCCTCTTCTGCACTTTTTCTCATTAAGATGCTAAAAAATGAGGGAAGTTTGTCCTTTTGTAGTTACTGGTATTAACTTACGGACTTGCGCCTTTTTGAAACAAAGAATCTACCTCAAACAAAAAAAATCTCGTATTTTTTCTTAAGATTTGAGAGATAAAAGAACCAAACAGAACATAAAATATTGTGAGTTTAAGTACATATTGCAAATATTTATTTTACACCTTGTTAGACATACTCTATAAGTTCTTCCAGGAAAGTCTGAAGCAGTTGTAAACTACTGTTTAAATATATTTCCCTACTTTCTCAAGGGAAGAAAATGTTAATGATGCCACTACAGCACAATTCATTTTTAACCTCATAGTAAGAGACATAATTCAAAAATTTGATTTCAGTGAGTTCTTATTTAAGGCTTAATGACACATTCCAAATTATGAAACAAGTTTTTCACTTATTTCATTCATTCTCTCTTTCTCAGTGCTCCACTTACACTAGAAATTGAGAATCATAAAACAAGACACTCTGAGATGTTACTTACATTCATAGAATTATTTTCTCATTTAAATTAAGCTCTCCTCACTCTCCTCACTTTATTTTCCTCAGTACACAATTCAAGGTCTTACAAAGTATGAACACGTACACTACCTTCAGACTGTCTTACTGCCCTGCATTTGCTTCTTACCTTCACAGGCTCCTACGAAAAAATAACACCAAATTTCCCTCCCATTAGCTTACCTGAATTCAAGAAGCATTATCTTTCTAATCGCAAACCTAAAAAGGAAAAATTAATCAATTAACACAGGAAAGAAAGCCTCCCACACACAGCTGCATGGAAAGTGACTACATTTTCCCTTATTTCCTTATATAAGGAAACTTGTAGGAACACTCAGGAATTATTTCTGTCCTGACATTTCCATGCACTTGAATGCAGAAACAACTGCTGTAACACTGCGGGAAGCTGAAGTTCATAGGGATTCATTAAGCAATTAAATACATATTTTTAAAAAATTCATGTATTTCTTTTAAATATGAAGACACCACTTCCAATAGCCTTGATGATACAAACTGCTAGCAGCTAAGACTGTGTCCTGGAAAACTACAATTATATATTTTATCTGTTCATAATAGTATTTTTTCTTAGCGACTGGAAACGGAAGTTTGCTTTGACTCCATATGACAAATTCTTAGATTGCTTTCATACAGGAATAATACAGAGAATTCTCTGCAGAGCTTAATTTTCCCCAAAAAACTTCAGCAACAGTTACAGCTCTTTTCTGCACAGAGAACTGCAGAATGCAGTGTATCTTGAATTTGTCTTCCCCATCTAACAGTATAATTCATGGAAACTAGACTTTCCCTTCAGGAATCTGGTGACAGCAGCCAGAACAGAGAAGGAAGTCAGAGGCAGTGCAATTCATGACAGGTTTTTTCTTTATGTTCCTTAGTGACAAAAGAGCAGATCAGCCTCCTATAACTACCACAACAAAACCAACAGACTTCCAGATAAAGGGTCTGAAAAATATTAAACCATCACGTTTAAGGTTTCAGGGCTTAGGAACTCTCTTGTTACCACACTGAGACTTTGACATACCATAATGATTAAATTACTTAAATGCACTTGAGTAATTTTCATCTGTGTTCAACACAGAGATGAGTTTTAAAGTATTCTATCAAACATTAGAAACAAGTCCAACACGGATGATGTTGGAATGGTGGTAAATAAGAGAAAGCAACTGGTGTACTTACTTTGACCTGACAATTTCTTTTGTATATACATCTTCAATGACCTACAGAAAAAAAATTAAGATAATTTTACATACCCACTAAAGTGATTTAAAATGCATTAAGACATATTACTCTGAATTAGTTACTCTCCGCTAACTGCTATTAAAACACTTTCAATAAAATTTTCTAACATGAATGAAAGAATCTCCACTATAAGTTGTAACAGGCACACTTTGACATCACATGACACGGAGATGCAGTTCGGTTGTTTAGGTACACCCCAACAACCACAGACAAATTCTACCACAAATACTACAAAATAAATTGAGGCTAAACAGGGAGACTTAGGCAAACATCCACAAAGAAAAGAAACTTAACATTTAAGTACCCTGCAGTACACAAAACTAAACACACCATGCCAAATTTTAAACATTCAAAATGCACATATCCACCAGAATGGCAATGAAGTTGTCTGATGGAAGCTCACCAAAGAAGTTTTTAGAAAGGACACGGTTCAGTAATACCTGCATCTTTCATTCCTGTTTGATTTCTGAAAGTAGAATCCCTTCCAGCATCTTTTAACCTCAAATGAGATGCTCAAAAGTCTTTTGCCCTCATAAATTCTTGGCCAAAATAAACTAAATAGCATACAAAATAACTGCATGCTACAGCATACCTTCCTAATAGTGCCTACATTTATAAACCACAAATACGTAACAAATTACAGTGTCTCAAAAAACAGCTGACCTTCCAAGCAGTCTCCTATAGTCTCATAAAATAAGCAACACCAAAAATATTGGCACATCATGGAATGGTTGATCATCATTCTTTGACACCCCCCAACAAAATTCCAGTAGAAGTAGTTACCTTCACATCAAAAGACAACGTTTTCTTCGCATGTGGAGCCCAGTATTTATTTGCTAACTGCACAACGGAAAAAAAAAGTTAAATACATACATTTTCATGTCAGCGATACAACATCTCACAACACACTCAAACTTTTATTTCACTAGTATCTTGCTTAATTTCAGCTTATGCTAACTACAAGTAACAAAATTATGGTTTTTAACAGCAATGCTTATCAACCATTTAAGGCTTTTACGCCTAAACCTCTTTCAACAGAAATGCGATCCTTCGGAAAAATTTCAGATGCATAGACTGCTATCTAACAAACATTTTTTTCTATTCTTAAGTTCATCTAACAAATCTATCAAAAATAAACCATGATCTTTCAGAAACTGAAAATCCAAAATGGCAAGTGATTATACTTCCTTGAGGAAGGTGACAAGTAACTAGAGGTTCTACATAAAAGTCTAGCACTCTAAGGCTCTTTGCTGCAGCCATGACTTCGCCAATACTCCTGAGCGACGATGACAAGAGCTTCCTATGCAGCTTTATTCAAGCTTCTTTATGTTCTGGAAGAGGAAGAGCAGATTTCCAAGGAAAAAAAAGAAAAAAAAGAAAGAAAAAAAACTACTTGGAGAAAATCACTTAAGACTTTCACCACCAAGGAAGTCTCGGCAGCTTTTCACACGTTAAAACCCGCCTTGCGATGATGCTCGGGGTATGGCACTGACGCGCTCGGTAGCGCTGCTTTGTGAATCCCGCTGGGGATTTGTAAATTTCCCGCGGGCAAATTTCCCGCGCTGTACGACAGAGGCGTACGTCTCTCGCCAACCAGGACCGAGCACGACCCTCTCCCCATCACCCACGGCCTGCAAAGGCTGCTCAAACAGCGCGGCCGCCCGACTGTCCCTGGAGCAGCCCTACCTGTGTCACGTACTCCGCGTTGATCTGCGACACCGTGGGCGCCACGATCTTCTTCGGCGGGGCCGAGGGGGCCGCCGCGGCCGTGGCCGCCGCCATGGTGCTGCCGGAGCCGCCCGGCACAGGCCTCGGAGCCCCGGCGCTGCCAGCCCGGGCCGGGCCGAGGGAGGGATCTCCGGGCCGGGAGCAGCGAGGCGGGAGCGCTTCCGGGGCCGGGAGGGCCGGAGCGGCCGCGGGGCGGGCGGCGGCGCCATCTGCTGCTGCTTCCCTGCACTGCTGCTGCTGCTTCCCTGCACTGCTGCTGCTGCTCCCTGCACTGCTGCTCCCTCCCTGCACTGCTGCTGCTCCCTGCACTGCTGCTGCTGCTCCTTGCACTGCTGCTGCTCCCTGCACTGGTGCTGCTTCCCTGCACTGCTGCTGCTCCCTACACTGCTGCTGCTCCCTGCACTGCTGCTGCTTCCCTGCACTGCTACTTCTGCTCCCTGCACTGCTGCTGCTTCCCTGCACTGCTGCTGCTCCCTGCACTGCTGCTTCTGCTCCCTGCACTGCTGCTGCTTCCCTGCACTGCTGCTGCTCCCTGCACTGCTGCTTCCCTGCACTGCTGCTTCTGCTCCCTGCACTGCTGCTGCTTCCCTGCACTGCTGCTGCTCCCTGCACTGCTGCTGCTTCCCTGCACTGCTGCTCCTTCCCTCCGTGCCGCTGCAGCTCCCTCCCTGCTGCCGGTCGGAGTTCAGGAGCCGGTGTGCAAAGGCTGAGGGAAAAGGTGAAGGGTGAATCCTTCCAATGCTCGGTGAATCCGCTGTTTTATGTATCACTTAGAGCGCAGCTTTCTGTCCATCTGTCCATGGAAAAAACACACTCTTTTAACAATCAAACAACTGCCACTGACACTTCAGCACGCGTGATTAAGGCATTTACTTAAGGGTTGGACAGGACGATCCTTATGGCGTCCCGTCCAACTCAGAATACTCCATGAATCTCTTGAAATATGTAGAGGAAAGGCAAAAGTACGAGGGGAAAATTGCACGCTCAAGAAAGTCAACAGTTTGCTAATGCTTCAGAATTAACTTATTCTCTTTGGTAAACAGATTAATTAAAGAGGATATTAACAGACTCCCCAGGGAAGTTACTGTGCTTTGTTTCTGGACTCATTGTCCATCACCTGCCACTCGAGTACTTTAAAGTTGCAGGCAGGTCCCCTTGAAGTCTGTTTGAATATGACCTCCTTTGTTTTCATATGAAGGTGATCTCCATTTCATTTCTTCAAGCAGAGGTTAAACTAAATATTCCTTTTGAAGTTGAATTAGAATGTACAGTGGGAGTGGGAAAAGCAATGACAGTACCTTGAATAGGATCAGACAATGGCTACATTCAAATAAATATGCCTACTGCATGCCTGTACTTTAGAAGATCCAGAAAAATGAAAACTAGTAAAATTTAAAAGTTACAAAAGTACCAAAAGTAGCAAATTTTATAAATAGCAAGGATTGAAATTGAAGCTACAAAACAGTGATAAAAAAGGACAAAGGAATGTAAGTTCATTACCTATAAATGCAGGCTGAAACCAGGAAAGTTTCTGAACTGGCTTTAAGATGGAAGCCAAAGCTTAATTTATATTAAGATGGGACAATTAGAAGAGGCAGATGTGTTTTGGACTTTGTAAATTTTGTAAAAAAATTTGTGAATTTTCTTGGACAGGCTTGCGAGGCTAACCTAAATCTTCTGGTTATGATGGATCATAACCATTGCCAGTGTCAAAACCCACACATTTCCATATGTTATCAAAGCTATGAAGCTTCAAGGAGGAATCCACATTTACCTAACTTTTGGCCCACCCCACTCATTTGAGTGTCCCAATGAGGAGGTCAGTTGTCCTCAGTCTCACTACAGTCAATGTGGCAACGGAGGTCCTTCCAAAGCGCAAATCAGAACTAATCTAAGTGCTCTCGTTCTCTGAAGGAGCTTCTGATATCAGAAACTAATATTAAATGCCTAATGTTAGGCAGCATGATTACATCCCTCCCTGAAAATGTCAAATAAAATGACAAAGATCCCCTCCCTCCCTCCCTATAAATAATATATTGAATTTTTCTCTATACACGGTGTTGTTTATTTAGAGAATGCTGGGACAGTAGGACTACAGATGAGCAGCAAAAGTATAAATTAGTGCTTTGGAAAAATACATTGCTTTCATCCTCAAGAGCAGGGGAACCTTTAAAGAACTGTGGTGAGACCAAGCATAAAGGACCCAGTGTTGTACCTTTTCCCCATCTGCAAATCTCACCCCAGCTCACAACTGTCTAGTAAGACTGGCCGCTTGGATTCCTATGCTCAGTTTCCCCCAGTGTGGAGGCACATCTGACACTTTCCACTCCAAACTCCTTTGTAATTGAGGAGAAATAAACCCTGTACCCCATCATCCCAGCAGCCTTCTGTGAAGTTCTCCATCTTTCTATACTCATTGGCTTAACATGTCAAGAAAATAAAATATTCCTTTCAAAAACCTGTTAATTCATTCATGAAGACATGCATTATTTAAAAGTCACATATTTTAGTAGATGCAGTTTTCAAGACTATTATTAATTTCTAGGCAGCACACAGTCCTGGTCAATTTATATTCCATGCTGCTTTCTTGCTTAATTGGCTCCTCTTGTTTTGGATGCTTCCCCTTCTACATTATTGTAATCAGGAAAAATATGCTTTTCTCCTTTTCTTTGTAAACCATGTAAGCCAAGGTCATCAGTAAGCTGGCCATTGCTTTTATTTCAGTTATACTCTCCTGAGCACAGTTCCACCAGAACAGGAAATACCTAGTGATAATGAGCAGGGGTTGAATCTATGTTCCCTATTTTCTACCTTTTTGATTATTTTAGATTCTACCTAGAGTCACAAAAAATATATTATTTGCTAGCAATGAAAGCTCCAGACGGTTAATAGATAAAGATTTCAAACATGAATTGATTTTGTTTGTTACTGAGACATGACCAGTGAATTCAGCAGATTCAGCAAGGCCATACTTCTAATACAAACAGTCTCCCTTTTGACTGTTAGTGTATCACATTGAGATTTAGAGTTCAGCTTCTTAGACATTAACTCTGCACTAAGATGCAGACTCTGTATAGATATCATCTTGCACCTTTGTGTACTCTGGTGGGAAAGCTTTTACAAAGCAGGTAAAAAATACCAGCACTCTACTCAGCATGAAAAATGGCATTACCTTACCCATTGTAGTCATCAAATTTTTTCAGAATTATGAACAGGCATCTTGTCCGGTGGACAACTGACTTGTTCTCCTCCAAGGAAATATTCTGCTGGGATAGATGATTCCCATGTGCCTCAGCCTGGCTGTCTGATCTGGAATGATGGGGTCGTACTATCACAACTCTACTGCCACCTGTCCAGGTGGCCAGGGGAGCAGAACAAACATTCCACTGACATAACATGGAACTAAAGGTATCAAAACCTTCTTTCCAGGGTGGAGACTCTGTTGCCTTGTAGCTGAGGGCATGCTAACACTGCTCTCATAAAAGAGAAAGGCAGCTCACTGACAAGCAGCATTGTTGTACGGCCCCATGCTCTCCCATCCAGGGGTTCTTTTGCTGCTGGTCCACCTGTACGGTTTCAAGCTAGGCATAAAGCTCCAAGGCATAAATGACCAAGGCTGTTGAATCTTCGGCCTCAATTGATATCTCTTGATAGAGATAGATGGAGACTCCTTTCTTCCCAAATCATTGACTGTGGCTGTACTTCCCCTTTCAACAGCAGTTTTTCTCTCCTTTCTGCATGTACTAAATACTCTTAGTGTTTCTTGGCCCATGTGTTCTGTAACTCAGAGGCCAAGGGAAGTTTATATTCCCTTTTCAAAAGTGAGCCATGAGTGTTCCGACAGTCATGCTCTGTGTGCAGAAAGTCAAATCCAGCTAAGTTTTGATGGCTAAATTGTGCTTTCTGTGTGCACAACTTACAAATACTGAAGTGGTCCTGGTGGTTTTAAATAGAACTATGCCTCTCAGGATGGGGGTTGAAATACCTGGGATACATCTCACTGCTGTATGGGAATGTGTTATCTGGCCTAGCATCATTGCATTATACTACATGTGTACACTTAGCTTTGGGGAGGTACCTACCTGCACGCTGCACATCTCAATTTAAAGCAGATGAATCTCAGCCTGAGTGACACCAAGCCGTATGTTGGGTAGACTTTCTGTGAAGCGAGTCTGTAAAGCTTAGAACACATCACTTTAAAATCAGCTTTTATCTTAGTTTATTGACTTCTACACATACACGAGATTTTTCAAGAGGCATCCCTCTGAAAAGCTCTGAAACTGAAATCTCCACATATGAGAATTTCAAGTGTCATCATGCATCATGTACATATACCAACTTGCACATACAGCTTTTCTTCTAAGCAAAGGAGGAAAGTGACTATGAATATTTTGAAATATTTCTTGCTGTGTTATATGAAATAAGTTTTTCAAAGGGATGAGGGGATGAATGGCATATTAATATGTACATTAAGCAAAGAAGATCTGAAATCTCCGTGTCTCTTGCCTGTTGAAATTATAAAAGAAATATATTGACTTAAACCTGCTTTCAGGTAAATTTTGGAAAATCTTCTCAAAAAAGATCAGAGGAATCATTTAACATGTAAAAAGCTTAGGCACAATGACAGGGGGTTATTCCTTTGGTTATAGCTTGTTCTTCACAGCAGTTAATATTCATATAAACTAAATGTTCAGTCTGTTCATTACAGCTTTAATTCAATCATGTCACGTTGGTTTTACTTTTTTATTTATGTGCATTCTTCTAGTCCAAGACTTTTGCCACTGTGTTCATCTCATTAAATATGTGTACTTCCACTCAGTAAATATGGGTACTTTCAAAAATGATGCCTCAGTTTAGTAACAGATGCTTCTTAAAATATTTAGAATTTTAAAGTGTAAAGAAGCCATCAGTAGCATTCTGATTTGTGTATAAATATTTATTTAGCACACATTCTGGCCAATGTACTGCCCTTGATTTTTGTGCAAAACTTACAGTAACTTCAATGGATATTCTGAGCTCATGACTAGAGGAAAATATGGTTAATTCAGCAACCCAGCTGCTTTTATATCCCAGAATAGCAAGTAGTGCCTCTAGTGAAGGAGACGGTGAAAGAGGAGACTTTGTGTCATTCTTAGCTTTCTGTTGCTGGGCTCACATTTGGGTAACAGCTCAAGTTAAAGCAGACTCTGGACCATTCTAATTAACTTCAGAGACTTCTATCTGGGTTCCTGCCAGCTGAGGGAAAACAGTGGTAAGAAGTTGAGTGTCCAGAAAAGCTCTAGCAATACTTGCTGAAAATCCTGTGAGAGGCTTTTATGTGATAAAGTTTCTATGTGGAAAAAATTAATATGAAATAAATCTGATGGAGAAATTTCATCACTGAAATGAGATTTTAAGGCAAATAATTTCCACATCTCTTTTCTCACAATAAAGGAAAAAAATAACATTACAGACAAAACTGTAACATATCTAGGTAGCATAAAACTTAATTGAGACAGCTATTCTAAGATGCTGAGACGTAGCTCCAGCATCCTACAGCTTTCATCCTTGCTTTTCTCTGTATTTTCTAGGTTTTTGGTAGACATTTCCATTAGCATTTCAGGATTTTAAAGGAGTATAAAATAGTAATAAAACAGAATACTTACTGAAAATAGCAAATTCACACCTGTCTAATAAAAAAAAAATTGACTTTTAATAATTCCTTTTATTAAAAAAAATTTCTACTGTAATATAAATGACAATATTACTCAACAAATCATTTTAGCTTATTAGAAAATAGACATTTTTCCTCTGCTAATTGCATTAGCATCAGACACACTATTCAACACCTGAGGCGATTCCTATGGAGCTATTCTCACCACCCAAGTGCTTGCTATTTTTAAGACCCAGAGTATAAAAACAAGATATAGTACACCACAGTAAACAAGCTTGCCACGATACTGTTCCAAGGTTGCTCTCAGTGTCATGAAAAAAATCCTAACCTGTTTTGAACTCAAAAATTATTCTCAAATTGGCTGCTACATTTGGGATGTCTAAATAGCTTAGCAAATTTCTACTTCATTTAGAAGGACTGTATTGTCATTAACAGGAATCTCACTGCTGTGTTTTCAAGATCATCTTAGACAAAAAATAAACTAGAAATTGAGAAAATCATCTAATTTTCTGTGGCTCAGCAAGCTACTTTTGCAAACACATACTAGGGACTAAAATTAATACTCAAAAAAATACACAGGTAAAATAATGTCACTTAGCATGCAGAGAGTGTTTTCCTTTATGTCAGTAGGATTTGAGTGCAGTGCATTACGAGTACAAAGGGGAGACACTATGCGTAGTTGGCTTCTTTAGTTTAGGGACATCTTTCATTTTTTTAAATAGCAGTGGCCATGGAATTCTGTTTCTGCTTCTTCACTATGTCAGCAAGGTACGTTCCAGTGCCACAGGCAAAGCTGGACAGTCACTATATCCATGTGCTCCTATGACCCTACACACCCAGATGACTTTGAGTAGTCTAGATCATCACCAGTGAGCTTCTCATACCTTCCTGCACTCGCATCCTTGGGCACTATTTTACATACCAGGGCAGCACACGTGCAACAGCCAGCTCCATGACTCTTGGGCTAGAACTCATAGATGGGGTTTAACAGAGCCATACAGATTGGCACCAGGGACACTGGAAGGATTAAAGTGAAGAGGAAAAATTTCAGCCACGTATCCAAATCACATCAAGTCACATGTAAGGATATCTTGGGAGCAGACAGGAACTGGAATGGCAGAGAGTAGAAGTAAAATAACATTCAGAGACCCGTAATAACACAGCATAGACATAAAATGACACCCTCATGTTAGAACAATAGTTTCTGAACAAGGAGATATCAGTACATTTGTTAGTGATTTTGTTGTCATAAGACTGATTTCTCCTTCACTTACGTGGACTTTGAAGATTCACTTTTTTAACAGATGCGAAAAAAAAGCTGTTTAAAAGCTGCTTGACAGAACTAGTCATTATATGAAGAAATACAACTTATTTGCTTAACCTGGAGAAAGAACATTATAAGAGAGCATAGAGAAGTCACTTCTGTAATTTCAATTTTCCTTATGATAACTGCCTCTCAGACACATCTCATCCACAGCCATCAGACCATAAAACCAGGCTATTAAGTTAAAACTTGCACTTTAAAAATCCACAAATATGAACCATTACCACTTCAGTTATTTAGGAGGTCTGGACATTTACAACATCATTACAAAGGGCCATTAGATGGACCAAATCCATAGTCTTTATTGATTTAAGAGTCATCCAACTGTACTTAGGTAAGTGTTACTCAAATGAGCTGCTATTGAGAGATTATGACTTTTGGAGTTTTACATTTATACTAGGAGGCAGCCAGGAAAACTAAATATTAGATCCAGCATCTTGGTTTGAAGCCTAAGGTCGAGTTTCTTTTGTATCTATCTCCCATTTGTCTCACTAATTTTCTTGTTGACTCTGGATGTGTGAGAGGAGATCCCAGCTGAGTGAGAAGCTCAGCACACAATGAAAAAGCAGTTTCAATGACTAAACAGTTTTTCTGTGGTTTATTATTGCTTTTTTCCTCTTTTGCATTTTTCTGTAGACATATATAGGAATACTTATATATGTATGTTTAGGCTTTCTGCAAACCTTGTGTGGGGGTACAGCTGCCACGCGCACACACACACCTCGGGCCACACTATGATCTCAGAACTGCTCCTTGAGCCTCAGCCTTGACAAACAGCAGTGGGGCTGAGCTCCTCTTGAGCTTATCAGGAGCTTATGTTACCTAACAAGCTCCTGTTTTTTTAACAACAGCCTTGGAAACTAATTTTTCTTGCCTGCATAATGACACAAGTGGAACAATTTTATTTTACCAAACTTTCAAAGAAAGTTACTGAGCCGAATTTCATCCAGGATGGAAAGTTACTGTGAGTAAAGGCAATTCTCTAGCAACCCTATAAACAGAAGTCCTAAGTAAGACCCTTGGAGCTCTCCTGAACCAGAGTGGGCTTCAACCAGCACTTGCCCTTGAGGGGGATGGCTCTCAGCCGGTGAACTTGAGCTTGTTGTACTCTGAGGGCTGCTGCTGGCAGAGCCTGGGCTGATACGCCCACAGGCTCAGCCTTTTGCTCATTGAGAAGATGCAGTGGCATCTGACATGAGAACTTCACTGAACTTGAAGGAAGTTTTTCACAGGAATATACCCTGGACATACTCCTTCAGTTCTGTGTGTGTGCAAGGGTGAATATGCTGAAGCAAACATACTGTGAATGTTGCTGTCTTGGATTCTGATGTATGTTTATTTTGTGAGTTAGGCCTGTGAGTAACTGTTGTGCTATATAAATTCTACAGAATCTTTGGGAAGTTGTTTAAATTAAGTGGTTTTAAGTGCTGTTACTTTAGGCCTAAACCGTTGGTCAAATCTGGGGCTAAGTTTGGCAAGGGGCTCCCCTCTGAACCTTGTCATACAATTGGAGGGTCCGGGTCCCCCTTATTTCTTTGATCCTTACCCTTTCCCATCCTTAGCCTTTTTCCATCACCAGCCTCCACACAGATAATTTTAGGTTGATTTCTTTACGATTTTAGTCTAATTTTTGTCTGTGTGCTTTAACTGTCTAATAAGCAGTAGAGTGAATGTTGCCAACAAACTTCGTTGTGCTTTCACTTTTACATTAAAGCTGCTTTTGATGATAACTTTGCCAGTGATTCTTTGAGCCACCCAAAACAGTCATTTGTGACACAATGCAGCATAAACATTTTAAAGGTATCCATAGCCACATCTAGACACAAAATGGGCAATGTGATCAGTTGGTACTGCAGTTGTATAATTTGTCTTTAAAAAAAAATCCCTTTTACCTTTTTTTTTTTTTCTGTTTGTTTCAAATATTTGACCCTTTTTCTATTCCACACAGAACAACCTCAGTGCTAAACCCGTGCTGTTGGAGAAGTTCTCCTCAGCAGGAGCTCATTGTTAACACAGCAGAACCCACTGCTTTCCTCTGTAGAATATGCTTTGGTTCTGCACAGTCTCAAAAAATCCACTACTTCAGTACTATAAGATTATTAGTATTAGCCATCAGTTCATTCTAACAAAACCACAGGCAATGTTTCTGCCACCAAAGATACTTAAAAGTTTGATGGCTTGAACTTGCCTTGAAGCATTATGAAAAATGACTGACATACTAATGAACAACAAGAAGTGTTACTGTGAACACAGAGAAAAATTTTCTAGCTCAAATTCTCAAAGATACTTGAAGAATTTTACTCTTAACTGCAAAAGACACAGGATTTCAACCTCATTTTTTCTTCTCTCCTGACTCTTAGAAGCCATTTAACCCCTTTCTAGCTAGTTTATGGAATAGTCCCCATAAAATCATGAATTTATACTGACACAACTTTTTTTATGAAGGGATGGAGAGCCAGATAGACATTGGGGCTCTGAAATCCAAGCCCAAAGATTTAATCACTTTCCAAATACATCAGACAGTAACACTTCCTACAAATGTCTATTCATCCCTCAAAAATACCTTTTTTATTACTTTTCCTTCATTTTGCTTAAACTGATATTTTCAAAACATGAATTTTGTGATCTCTAAACATTACTCTCCTAGCATTTTTAAATGACTGTAGCTCCTTAAGAAGGATGTTATCTTTAAATATATTTATATTTTGTAACAAAAAATATCTGAAACCACACCTATTGTTCTAACATACAAAGTTATTTTGATATGCAGTCTTTTCTGCATAATGAATGCTAGGTAGTTTCAAAACTCTGGTTCACATAAAGCACACTCTGAAAGTACAATATAAATAAAATAGTTTATTGCAAGTATTTTAAAAGAGCTCTACAATATGCTTTCAAAACATTTTATACAGCATTTTGTCTTTCAATATGAAACAATTCACAAAGGGAGAAAAAATCTCAATATATAACTATAATCATCATTAATATACTGAATTTGTCTGTTATACAAAAGCGTAGTAACTACAGACTGTTTCTGAGTTTTTTTCTTCATTTTATTCTTGCTGAAAATGGAAAAGAATTACATGTATGAAAATAAAACTCCTTTTACCCTTCATATTCACCAAGTATCACAAAGTTCAGGCCATTTCCAAAATAAATAAAAAAAAATACAACCCATTTTACTTAAATAAATATGGTTCTTTTAGTATTTAAATATGTTTAAATACTAAAAACAATGTCATGCATCTTACAGAAACGTTAATTTAGAAACAGGAATAAGAACTTCAGGATTCAACTATTCAAAAGTTGCATAACAAAGAAAGTATCCTAAAAGGTTGTTTTTTTCAGAGGACAAAAAAGAAACAAACTTCATATGTGTTCATTATGTATGAAGCTCCACTGCATGTCCACTTCTTGCCAGCCCCCTTGGCACAATGGACAGAACCATCTACTGACCAGAAAGTATAACTACATTTTCTATTAATACAAAATCAGAATTACTTAATTTTAGCTAAAAGTAATTTTCAGTCTCTTGTATTTAACGTAATGAGAACATGACTTCCTGACAAAACTGCTCATCTGAGTTATTATCACATCTTAGAGAACATTTCTTTTACTGGTACTCTATGTATGCTAGAAGGAATGAAGACTGAACAGATAGTAAGCCCATTTGTAACCTTAATGATAATTTAATGTCTTCTTATCTTACAGAAAAATAGTTCAGTAAAGTATAAATTGGCCAAAAATGCTAGAGAAGGCAAGGGATTTACAAGGAGTGGAGTTAATGAAGTGGTGAAATGGATAAATTGATTAAAAATCCTAATATTACAGGAGTCTCCTTGTATTTTATATAAAAAGGGAAATGATCTAATTCCTTATGTATAGTTCTCCAAGCACATTAAGTGTAAATAAAAAAGCAGTTTTTTTCTATCCTATAGGAAATAGAATGTTCTGCAGTGCAACATCAACATTCTTATTGAACTTTCTCCCCCTTTTCTACCCTCTTCTCTTTTATCTAAAAATAACAATTTTTTAAAAGTATGGGATAAATACAGCAAGAATCCTTTGCTTGGAACATATGGGGAGCCAGAAGAAACTAAAAGGACCTACTTTTTCATATTCTCAAAATTACCTTTTTGTCTTTATTTTTGTGATAGTTTAAAAGTGTTACGTTTTCCCATATGGTATTTTATGTTCAGTGATAATTATCTTATTCATGGAACATTGCAGATTGCTGCAACACTATTGATACAATATGAATGTCTATTTATGAATTAATTTAGCCAAAGGGCATGCAAAGAGTGTGTGTGTTTGTTGCATTTTTTAAAAAGTCTCATGAATATCTCACAAATTGTATCAAGTAGACAGTTCTGAAGACAGTAAATTAACTTCACTAGGTCATCTCTGTAATAGAAAATATAATCCCCTTCAGTTAATTGTTTGGCCTAATAGAAATCTTTTATAATTATGCAACCAAACAATTTAAAAATTATTTCATAGGACATTATCCTGTTTTGATAAAACTAATACATTCTCTGCTTGTTCCTCAGTGGAACTAAGCTTTAAGCTCTCTTTAAAGTGAATAAGGTGATGTCTTTTCAAATGTGGGGCCTGTCTGAATTTTTTTCCACAAACTAAACATTCAAATGGCTTCTGTCCAGCATGCATTAGGTGATGTCTTTCAAGCTTAGAAGGAGATTTAAAAGTTTTAAAGCAGGTATTGCATTGATATAATTTGTTAACAGCTTCACTTTTTTCAGTACCTTCAGAAAAATCAGGCCAATGGCTGTAACAGCTTTGCTCTGTTTCCAGCAATTCACTGCACAAATACGGCTGTGGGTTTCTACTGTTGGTGTCAAGAACAAAATCCCCTGACTCGATTTCAACTTTGATTTCAGCTGTTTGGTTTGACTGAATCAGCTCAAATTCTTGAAAGCCAGATGGCTGTGAAGGTGTTTGAGAATAACCTGAATAACCCACAGGCTGAGAAGACTTAAATTCAGTGTGATCTCCCTGATGATTGAAAAGTTTGTTCAGGTTTTCAAATTCTTCCTGGCAAACAGGGCTTTTACAGGCTCTCTTTTCAGTATGGGTGAGCTGATGTCTTTTTAAGTGAGCTGACTGTCTAAATGTCTTCCCACAAACATTACAGCCAAAGGGCTTTTGTCCCGTGTGTATAAGATAATGTCTTTGAAGTTTGGATGAAGATGGAAAAATTTTTTCACATCTGTCACATTTACACACTTTGTGTCTGTTATGTATATTTTTAGCAGAAGATGAAAAAGCACAGAGGAGTGCTTCTGGATTATCAAAAAAACTATCATTTGATGAACCATAAAAAGCATCATCTTTATTATCCAGTGAACCATCAACATTTAACATGCTTTCACCAGGAGGCACCCCTTTTAAATTACTGCTCAAGTTGGGAGGTTGTGGGTACTCTTGCCAAGGTAATGGCACAGCAAGTGTTCTTTTCATCCGATTACAAACTGACTTGTGCATGTCACGCCTGCTCTGGCAAGCCTTGGAAGGTTTAGTGGACACATGCTGATCACAGTGCTGATCTCTAGCTGTAACCAGGTCAGGACTTCCAGCGTGACCTGATTTCATTTTTTTTCTGTCAGTCAGAGAAAAATCTGTTGCCTTTACTCCAGTATGCTTCAGTTTCATCAGGGTCTTATTTTTCCTGTTGACTGTGTGTCTGCGTGCTGCTGTACCATTATTTGAACGTCTGCTGTCTTTTGAATAATAACATTTGTGTAAGTTTAGAACATGCTCTGTTTCAAAACACTGCTCACATGCTGGACACTGAAAAGGTACAATATAAATTGAGTGCACATCATGTAGGTCATTCTCCTGTGACTTGTGTGTATCAGCATTCTCAAAACTATCCCGTTTTCCTTCCAACACATTGTGTGGTCTGGGATATTTAAGAGTCTTTGCTTTGCATACAATATTGGGGAAAGTCTTATTTCTGGCATGGAGCTGTTTATGCTTCATGAGTTTGCTCTGTATTTTAAATCCCTTTTGACAAAAACAGCACTGAAAAGGCCTTTCTTCTGTGTGTGTGAGCTGATGAATTTTCAAGTGTGTTGACTGTCTGAAAGATTTGCCACATGAAGAACACTTAAAAGGTTTCTGGCCAGTGTGAATAAGGAAGTGTCTTTCTAGCTTGGATCTTGATGGAAACATCTTGTTACATGATTCACAAGTGTGAGTTTTCTTCTTTCTCCTTCTGGCACCATGTAGATGATCTGACTTGAGACACTGATGCAGCATCCACCTCTCTTCAGTTGTAAAGGATTTCCAGCACACAGAACAATGAAATATGCCACAAGTGACCCTGTCTTGCTCAGAATTCACATAGTTTTCTGCTTGCTTTGTATCATTCTCATAATTTTCATTATGAAGCTTCTGATGCTTTAAGAAAGTGATTACATTTTTGAAGTTTCTATAACAAACAATACACTTAAAAGGCAGATTATGGGTTAACTGATGTCTCTCCAGGTGGACTAGCTGCCTAAAAGTTTTATTGCACACATGACATTCAAATGGCTTTTGACCAGTATGTATGAGATAATGCCTAGCTAATTTTGATGGAGTTTCAAATTGTTTATAGCACGTGTCACAAATATATGGCTTTTTCTTGGGTATCTTGACAGCTGTTACACAATGTTGAACTTTTAACATTTTTAAAAGGTAATTACACCTCGCCTACTCTTAATTTCTTCAGATAGGTATTTCAAGTGAAATCATCAAGTGCACACTAAGATGGAAAGCTGTAGAAGTAGCAAATTTTCTTAGGAGAGAGATTCTTAAATCCCACTGGGTTCCTAAAACAAGACAGAGAGTATTATTTAGCCTATATTAATACATAATTGCCAAAGTTTCTCTTGTTTTCTACATAAGATACCAAAAGTATCTAGATGAGAACACTCTTGATTTAATGTAGCTTAAAATACTTTCCTTGTAACAGAGTAATCACTAGTTACATTAGAGGATACAAAAAAACTAGATTCCTTTTCAGAAAAAAAAACAAGTGTAAGTCATCTGTGCTACAAATGCACCTATTCTTCCAAATAATATACAATTCAGCTACAATACATTCATTTTAAAAAATCAAGAACTTATTGCAATTAATGCCTTCTCTACAGCAGTAATTCTAACTCCCAAATATAATATTTATGAAGATGAGAGAAAAAGAGAAGAACTAAGATTTCTTGCACTTCAGAGATACATTAAATGAATGCAGTGTTAGTGAAAAGAAAAACACTTAGTTTCAATATATTGTTAAATTTACTATTCATGTTTCTGCATCTTATCAACTGTATCCAGCAGTAGAATCAATTTTGATTTCTCTCAAAATCGCAAGTGTTGGAGCCAGTCAGCAAGAGCAACACACTAACTGTAACCATAACAAAGACAAGTCCCAGAACATGGAAAAAACACAGGCTGTGTTTGCTATCTCAGCATAAACTAGAATATCAGGGTTGTGATACTTAACCATGCATATACTGTGAAGTCATCATGAATACCAAGGTAATTATCATAATAAAGGAGCAAACTTTAAAGCAAGAGCCTAACAATGCGCACTTGTGAGTTGTAGCATCAAACTACCACAAATTAGTTAGTAGAAATGTCTTGTGTATCTCAAAGTTATTACAAGTTGCATATTCATTCAACATACCAGCAGAATAAAAACTTAATTTCTTCAGTGTATCCAAAACCCCTGTCACTTCACAAAGAGATAATGCCCTTATTTTCTAAAAATTCATAAATATCCAGAATGTCTATTCAAAATAATTACAAATAATAAAAGCCTACTGCATTTTAAAGCAAGCTACAATGAGATCCAAGAAATATGCACAAAGACTGAAAACATCTGGTGAATCAAGATTTTTCTTAAGCTTGGAAATGGAAAGAAAACCTGGTCATGAGATAGAATTGTTTCACCCCTAACAGATATGTTCCTATCTAACTGTGGGCCTTAATAAGGAACTTTTGGATGTCTGCCTTAGATGAGATTGCCATTACACTGAAGAGTTTCTTAATCTCACTGAAACAGTTCAAGGTAGATAAAGCAGTTGAGAACTCAGCTTTTCCTTTCCAATTCTTTTTTCCTGTAGTATTTTAACAGCTGCTCAGTTTCAGTCTTCTTTTGAAGATGCAAGAAAACACAACACTTTTAGGAGTGTGAAAGCTGGGAGTTTAGAGAAAGTAAGTGTGTAACACCAAATGCTTTTTAGTTTGTGCTACCATGAACCTAAAGACAGGCAGGCTGAGAAAAGGAGAAAAGATTCCATGCCATGCTGAGTTTCTGTGCAGCTCAAGGCAGCCTCCATTAGCAGGGAAAGAAAACCTCCTGAGGAAGAACTGTAAAGAGTGATGAATTTCAGTTATCATACTGTCATACAGATCTAATTTACACATCAGGAAAATGCTCAAACACTACAGTGACATGCAAAGAAAAAAAGTCCGAAGCAAGAGACAGCTGTGGCATATTACACAAGGGATTTTGTATTTAGCTTATGAATTTTTAAAGATTCTATCTGGTGAATGAGGAAAATGCTCTGTAGTACAAGGTGTCAAAAGCAGAGTAGAGTTTCTTGCTGTGATCTTCTTGTCCAGTGAAAGACTGAAGGCTCAGATAAGCTAAACTAAGGGGATGCAAGGGAAAGAGAAAAGGAGCCAAGATGGGCATTACTGTGTGGCCCCAATATATTTTCAAATCCTATTTACTAAGGACAGGCATCTATTTCAGGGTGCTCTGTGCCTTGGACAAGTAAGGAATGAACATGCTGCTGCTGAAGATCAAAGAGCAAAAGACAAGCTTGGAATATTGCTTCCTGCTAGCCTTGAAAGTACACAGGCTTGTCCTAATTCGAGTTAGAAAACATGCCTCACTATGTGATAAGGATTTAGTTTATGGCAAAGGTCCAATTTTATATTACACTGTCACTACTTTTCATTTTGGCTGCAGGGTCATGCAGAAAAATAGAATCAAGGAGTTACACAGGCCACTAAAAGTTCAGAGAGGACCCTCCTAAGTAGTATTGTTTAATGATTAACTGTTTCTTTAATATTACAGATGGCAGCAAGCTGCAACAAAATGAAAACATGATGGAAGAAAATTCAAATTTTAATCCAGTCTTTACTAACCAGAAAAGTTTGTGGAGTTTAAAAAAAAAACAACAACAAAAAAAAGCTCCAACAACAACAAAAAAACCCCCAAAAAACAAACAAACAATCACAAAGAGGGTACTTAAATAAGAAGAAAAGCAAGATCTTCAATTTAGGACAGAATAATCCCCCGGTGCAGAAAAGACCTAGAGTATAAGCTGGAACAGAAGGTGAATATGACAAAGGCTACCATCCATAGCAGGATGAGTGAACAGATGTAAAGCTTTGAAAGGATATAAATCTTCCTTCTTACTTCCTTACTACTGTTCAGAATTCAGCTGGAGCAGTCTACCCAGTTTTGAATACTGCCCTTCAAACTGAGTCAAACATATGAACTGATTGGAATGAATGAATTCAGAGAAGAGGATCAAGAATGATCTGAGCTCAAATGCAAAATATACAAGAAAATATTAAAGTAACTGGGAACATTTAGGTTAAAAAAGAGGAAACATATTTTTAAAAAATAACACCCACTCCCTGCAAGACAAAGCAGAAGAATCACTTTTAAAGAAAATAGAAATGAGCTGTTCCCCATTTATTGTTGTGAATGAAAATGACTTCAAATTAAAGTAGAAAGAAGTCAAGTATATTATTGTCCAGACAGCCGCAAAGTGTTTCTTAAAGAGCATACAAGTAAGTTTTGTGGGGAGATTGCTTTGCCAACATTGGAAGTCTCCAAAGAAGGTTGTACACACACTTCTCAAATTCCCACACCCATACAGCTGACCCTATACAAAATAATATATTCTTGCTTGGTTTTTGGTGACTTGTTATTGTAATTCAAAACAAGTCATTTAGGAATTGAAAATTCAATATATTTCAAAATTTGCCAGGTAGGATTCTTCTGCATTGTTATTAGTATATCTTCAAATCCTTGAGGCATACTAATGCTTATAATTTCCCAGAAACAATTAAACAAGAAAACAAATTATAATAATAGATGTGTGAAGAAACATAAGGGGCCTCCAGTAACACTAATGACACAACAAGAAAGCGAAAATCTAGTTGCTGATTTATGAAACATAGCATGCCAAAGAGAGAGAAACCTGAGCACCAAGAAAAACACAGTCCGCTGGATTTCCTCACCAGCTCTCCCGAAGGAAAAGTTTAGATTACTACAATGGGAAAACAAATCACACCAGAAATGGAATCTTCACTCGCCAGTTACACAGAAATCAACACCAGGAATTATGGTTCCTCAAAGCAAACACCCTTCATTCTCTCCTGTTTTCCTTGTAACTTTCCGAAACACTTCCTGAAGCCAACCAAAGTAAAAGATGTATGATGGTGAAGGAGGGTTGCTTTAAGAACCCACGTACGCTCTGCCTCGGGGGTCTGAGACCTCTGGGTCTGACACCAACACTCCCGCAACAGGACACACGTAAATGCAGTCAGAAACCAAAAAGCAGGTGGCGAGGCGGCCCTTACGGCCAGCACACCGCGCACACACACACACATACATATATACACACAGATATATGCACACACAGATGCACCACCACCGCCCTCGGCGCACAGAGGGTCCCTGCTGGGCCCGCGGCCGCCCGGCCCCGCCGCGCACCGAGACCCCCCCGGTACAGCCCAGCCCAGCCCGGCCCGGCCCAGCCCGGCCCGGCCACGCGGTGCCCCGGGGCTCGGCAGCGTCGCGCCGGGACACGCTCGGCCCAGGGAAAGGCAGCAACCGGGGACGAAGAAGGAGCGACCTGGAGAAGCAGCTACCGCACCTTCACCTTCCTCATCTCTCCCGGGGTTGCGGCCGCCTAAACGCTTCCCCCGGATGGCACCGGGACAGCGGGAAACCCGGGCCGCTGCTTTCCGTTCCCCCGCGCAGTGCGGCCCCGCCCGCCGCCGCTGGGCCGCGGCCGGGCCGGCGCCGCACGAGGGCGGGGGAGGCTTCGTTTGTGCCCAGGCTGAAAATGCCCCCGGCCCGGCTGATGAATGTTTTCTTGGTGTGGCACGTTGTTCCATACAAAAAAAGACACATTTTCTGCTTCAGCAACCTAAAAGCAAATAGCCAGTTCCCAGTGGTTGCAGGGTTGCAACCAAAGCATGATGGCAGGGTTATACTCTTGTACGCACCATAAAGCCAAACCAGATGGCCTAAAAGCCAGGAAATGGTACCTGGAAGGAAGGGGAAAGAGAGGCTTGCCAGGGAATTCTGAAACCATCTTCAATAACACACACACATACAGGTGACGGGTTTTCCCCTCTGCAGGGGAGAGGGAACAAACAAGCGCTGGAGCTCTGGGCTGAAGCATGGACACGAGTCAGGTCTCCCTTGGTGGCAGCAGCTTGGCTGAGGTTAACTCAGAGGAATGGCCTGCAAAGGGCTGAAGACATACAGAGTAAGAGAGAAACAATTCACAGTTGGGTCCTGCATCCAGTTCAGGAGTCCCCAGCACAGGGCCTGCTGGAGAAAGTCCGTCACAGAAAGGGACTGGAGCACGTCCCCTATGAAGACACACTGAGAGAGCTGGGGTAGTTCAGCCTGGAAGAGAGAAGGCTCTAGGAAAACCTTAGAGCTGCCCTCCTATGCTTAAAGGAGGCTTATAAAACTTTCCAAGGCTTATAGTGACAGGACAGGGAGCAAAAAATTAAAACTGAAAGAGAGTAGATTTAGGTTGGACATACGATATAAATATTGCACAAGTAAGAGTGGTGAGGCACTGGAACAAGATGCCCAGAAGCTGTAGATGCTCTATCCCTGGAAGTGCTCAAGGCCAGGTTGAATGGGCTTTAAGCAACGTGGTCTAGTGAAAGATGTCCCTATCTACAGCAAAGGGTTAGACTAGAAAACCTGGGTTTGGTCCCTGCCAAGCCAAATCACTCTATTCTGTGATTCTGCTTCATAAAACAACATGGCACAGTGAAGTGTAAGAGATTCATCATAAATGTCTGTTAACGAAACACAAGGACATGGATGAGGCTCTGATTACATTGCCCCCATTGAGACAGAGAGTTTCTAGTCACTAGACTTGTGACTTAGCCACTGGCATTTACAGCTCAATATGGACTCTATTAGTCAAATTTTAAGTTCTTTATTAAAACCACATAAAGATAGATTGAAGATTTTTTTCTAAGTTTTAAAAAATTTATTATTTTTAAGGTATCTGCCATGTCCCAGGAATTACAGAGGACCAGTAGATGTCTTCTGTGATTTCCTTTTTCTTTTAAAAAAAAAAAGGACGGTTCACTAAACCTCACCTTTTTAAACATCAGGTAATTAATTTGACCATCTTTGTGTGTGAAATTGCAACACTGAAGACAAAATAAGTAATTCCTTGAGATAAAGTTTGTAAGAGGTTTATTTTTTCATACAGATGCATTTTCCTAAGAGCTTTGCTTATTTTCTTTTGTTCATGCAGACTGATATTAAATAATTATTTGCACATGCCGCATTAATTTCTTAGAAAAACATGACTGCCAGCTCACTCATCTTTTTTCAGCTGTCCTTTTACTGAGACTCCATCTTGGTACAATGGATGAGGCTAGGATCTGACTCTTAGCAGGAGGAACAGAAGTGGGCAGAACTAACAAAATATCAAAGATGTAAATTAGCAAAGTTTTACAAAAGCTGCAGTAACTTAAACTGTCTTTCTGCTCTGGTGGTTAAGCCCTCTCTCCCAGTCCTACTGGGAATTCAAGTAGAAATTATCTGTGCTGAGGAAACTCCAAACTACTGCTGTATATATAAAAAAGTAATTGTTTACTCATGAATGTTGTATAAATCAATGAGAGAGAAGTTGGCAGCATTTACTAGCCTAAGGATAATTTTGAAGGCTCTGGTGTCTGTGAAGAACTGCTCTTGAAATACCTAGAAATGTCCTTTTCTGATACCAAGAAACGAATGTCTGTAAAACAATCACTATTTCTTGACTTAGCAACGTTAGAAATCAAATCGTTCTCATCGCCAGTGGTATAAATAACATCTGACCTAGTTTACAGCACACAAACCAAATTGTAACACTACAGAACAAAATTTATTTCCATTTAAGCTGAAATGCTCAAGCAAACAGTTTAGCTAGTGTTGATTGTTGCTTCAGTAGCATACAGTCACGTATTAACCTCCCTGAAGGGAGCCAAGTCTCGTGCTTTAAATGGGCATTGGGACAGCCTAGAGCTGAAAGCTTGGAAACACTATATGACCACAGGGAAGTCACTTAGGCTTCTAGATGCCCATCCCTTAGCTATAAAAAGTGCATGATAATTGCCATGTGCATCTCATAAAGCTATTCAGAAATATTATTCATCATTTAATAACTGCAGATCACTTGAATATATATCTTCTTCTTTTTAAAGCATCTATTTAATTTTAAAGTTCATGAAAAGCCTGCTCATGGAACCTCGGGTCTGGTCTGAAGCAAGCACACAAGCAGCTGAGTTCTGCATGTGCCTGGTAACAAACTAGTATAGCAGACCCACAGATGGTGTAGATTGCTGTTGCTCTGTTGATTTTAAAGATGCTGTTGCAATGAATACCAGCTGAGAATCTTCTTGTGTAGTTCTGGAAGTTACCAGAAAGTATAATCCAAAAAATACTAAATTCAATCCTAGCCCAGTTATAACAAAACAGGTGGATTAATTCAATATGTTTTTGTAGAAAATGCTGCGAACACACGGAGTCAATTATATGTTTTTACAACACCAAAGGAAAAATAGGCAGGGTTTGCAGGAAATCATGTTGCAACTTGTAGCAACAATACAAGACCTCCTAGGAGAGGAAAGTAGATTTATTTTAAATCTAAACTGATTTCAGCTATTCACTTATGCCTTCTTCCCACCTCTTGGTTGTGGATATCTTTCTGTAACCTGGCCACACTTTCACAATCCTGTCCCACTTCAGAAAGTCATTGGGATTTACTCGCTGCCCTTTGCCTCATCTTGTGTGTTTCGAAGCTGTAGTTAGATATGTGCTAGGATCTTGATGATCTGTTAATCGAGGTGCTATGGATACACACCATTCTTGTAAGTATTCTCCAGCTGGTTTTTCCTTTCTGATGTTTCCACACCCAGATGTTATTCATTCTCCCTGCACACTAATATTAACATTTGTAGCAGTTTTCTACATGCTAAGAATATGCAGAATATTCAGGATGTGCATGCTTTGGAATACATATTATCCTTGTTTTACTTATCTAGATAAGGTTACATTTAACAGATAATAAACCAGGAGCATATTGAAACAATCTGCATGATTGTTATCTAGCTTGGCACTTGAGAAATTATACAAAATTAGTTCTAGTGATAGCTATAGTGTTACATGCAAGATCCTTTTAAATTTTTTTTTCAAAAAAATTATTTTTAAAAAATAAATAATGAAAGAATTGCTAAAGTTTCCTTAAATAAAAAATTGTGCAATAGAATTGTTTCACTGACTAGTGCTGAATTTCAAGATCCTGAAATGGTGAACTGTTCCTTCATTTGTGAAAGAAAATTTTACAAAAGAACATAAGTTCTATAGTCCTTTAATGTTATTTTTCTAATATTGCTCCACTTCTTGTAGAAGGCACACTATCTGGAGTAGGTATTATCATCTCAGTCTCAATTTTAACAGAAAATGAGTGATTAGTCTTTTTGTGGGTATATGCTGTAGTCTATTGGTATGGAAAACCAGACCTCATTCAAATAAATTTCTGTTCCCATTGATTTTAGGAAGTATAAGATTTTGCCTTAAAGTATTGTGAGGATGCCTCTGCAAGCTGACAGTTGGCAATTCCATTACAAGTTGCAGGGACAGTCTGTGAGTTAACTGCAACACATTATCATTTATCTGCTCCTGTCTGCTTTCGTAAGGTGTTCCCTACTTTAAACACAAGCTGTATATGCAATGTGTTACAGCGATTCCCCTGGTGTTATTTTTATTGTGTTATAGGCTAAATAGACACATAACACAGTATATAACTTGCTAATGTGTCAATTAATGCCACCTCAGGGCTGCAGTAAATTGCAAAGGCTTTTAAAACTGTGAATATGCATTTCATGTTAGTCTTAGGTTTCTTCCTTTTTCTCTTGTCCTATTTTCTGCCTTTTTTTTTTTTTCCCTAAATAGTCCATCTTAAAGCCCTCTGGTGCATAACAATGAATTGCCTTGAGGGAAGATAGTTGTTTAATGAGTCTCAGAAATATGTATTCTACATGCGCAAGTATCATATTTTATTTGATTAAGCACTGTGTGTCAAGAGCTCCGTAAATTTTCTCCCTATGTTCAAAACAGAAAACAACTTTTAATGAAATTTTTGAGAAGAGTAAACTTTATTCAGCCAGGCTTATAAAAACACAGGGAAAATAAAGAGAAATTTCAAAAGAATATGATGGAATTTTAAACGCAATGTATTTAATTCTACGAGATGTAAGAATAATTATATTTCAGTGCCTTAAGAATCACTTTCATTAACCTTTTGGCTTTGTCTAGCAATATACTATGCTTTGTTTAGCAGTATATTTCAAAATAATTTTCTTATCTGGTGTAATGGACTTGAAACTTATACATAAACCAGTGCGCGTAGATGTTCATTTGTTGAGTGAAAAACCAACAAGTTGCTAGCTCACAGCTCTTAATCTCTACAATCCCTTAAGAATCCCCGCATTGAAATTAGTTGCAGGCTCTATCAATTTTATCTGTTTAAATGGACAAACCTAATTACTACAGAAGAGCAATTGATTTTTAAATTACCACTGATTGCACAGTGGGTATCTCAGTGGGAAGATAGGTACATTCAGGCTCTCAAATAGAATCAATGTATTAATTAATCTACAGATTGACATACTCCATAGAAAGTTCCCCTTCTCTTCACCTCCTTCCTCTAGATTAATTTGTTTCAATTTAAAAGAAATTTCTGGTGATATAGAAGTGAAAAATTAAAATATAATATAAAATTGCATGAGCTGTGTCTAATATGTGAGTTTTAAGTTTCTGACTTTGCACATCCGGTGCCATTTGCTAGCTTAGGTGGCCTCAGTGATAAAGTATTCCTTACATCACTGAAACATTAAATTGTGCAATATAATTCCAAGGTATATGTATGCATGCAGGAGCTAAAAGTGAGCTTTTATTAAATGGAAATTAATTCCTTTAATGGAATTAGTAAAATTAACATAAACAAAATGAGACATTGAGAAAACAAAACGTTCTCAGTATGTGCTCACTGCTGGGCTGCCCAGTAGAAGGTAGAGCTGGAAAGACTGGAATGAGTCCAGCAAAAAACCACTAAGATGATTAAGTAACATCTGCTCTGTGAGGAGAGGCTCAAAGAGCTGTGACTGTTTAGCCTCAGAAAGAGAAGATTTAGCAGGGATCTTATCAATGTGTTTAAATACATTTTGAAGTGGGAGGCAGGGAGGGAAGAAGCTGGAGCTGGACTCCTCTCAGTGGACGCCATTGCAAGAGGCACAGACTGAATTCCTGAAATCCAGGAAAATTCACTTAAACATGAGGAAAAAATCCCAAACTTTTTGCTTTGAAAATGGTAAAACACTGGAAGAGGTTGCCCAGAGATGTTGTGAGGTGTCCGTCATTGGAGATATTAGGGACAAAATTAAATGTAGTAGGAGCTGATGGAAGAAAAGATGAAGAAGAAAAAATGATCTAACATTTAAACTGGTTTATAGTTCTTTGGGACCACAGCTTTAGCTGAGAAGAAATAAATGAGCTAGGAACACAATAGCCAAAATGACTGCTGGACAGATGAGGGTCTGTGTCACTCCCTGGGAGAAAAGTGTCAATAATATTATTCAGAACCATTTATCGTCAGATATGGTAGACAATACTGAATGATTACCAAATCAAATAGAGCTGATTCTATTTTAGAACTGATTTACGTTTGATTTTTGAAGTGGTATGTGCACTAAAGAAGAGTTAGTCATAAAAACAACCTTTTAAGTGATCACATACAGATAACATTCTTATTAGCTGGTAGATTAATAGAAGTCTTCAGGTTTATTGATTTCAAGTGAAAGGGTGAATTTCACAAAATTAGAATTTATTAAACCAAATAGTGGTCAGCAAGGAAAGCTAAACATCACTGATGCCAAGTATAGTGGTGAAATAAGTTTTACTGAAAATCAAACATTATGAATCTTTAAAATAATAGATAATAAAAGGTTCTTCATCCACATAAATTTAAGAGAACATTAAGTGACATCCCTGTTCACAAAAGAGAAAGGAGCAATGGAAGATAAACCATGCATCATTCAAAATGCATTGAATATTCAAAATGCAATGAATATTTTGCCTCAGTTTTCAATATGGATCACTAGGTAGGTGAAAAGACAGGGAAACTGAGATTCTTAAGTAGCAGCAAAACTTGTAAAGCTTGAAGTGAGACAATTAGGAAAGATGTATATTTATTTTTCCAAAAATATAACAGCAGTAGAACATGCAACACTTGACCACCTGTGGCACCAGGAAATTGGATTTGATGAGCTACAAAATCCTTTCTATTCTTAAACTCCAGTGCCCCTGTACTGACTTGCTCAAAAACTCCTCTCTGACAATACAATTAGTTTTATCTACACTGCATAGGATCTTGACAAATCAAATTGTCAAATTATCAAATTACCTGATAACTCAAGAAATATGTTGAAATTTAATAGATGTGCTTAATGTCAACTAAAGTCATATTGCAGGAAGGATAAAATTATTAGCTTGGAGAAAAATACACTTTTGGCTTCTAAGGCTAGATATTTGCTTACATAAGATCTGTAGGATTGGATATTAAGGTAAAAGATATTTTCTCTCTCACAGTACTTCACCCTTCTGACTCCAGCTTTAAATTACCTTGAGTAACAAAAAGAAGAAAATAGAAAATTGGTAAATTCTACACACCTGCCAAGCCTTCCAGTTACTAAAATATATTATGGGCACTCATGTCAGCCTATACATTTACTTGTGCATCCTTGACAACTCCAGAACTGAGAGTGCAACACCTTTAAATGCCAGCCTACATCTCCTACTTCCCCTTTGCACTGGAGAGACAGAAATTGCTGATTTTTCAGGGTCCCATCCCTTACTTCCACAGATTGTCTATCTTTTACCATATGTTATGGACACAGTCAGGTATTTGTACTCTTGAGGTCCCTTTGTGAAAAAAATGTATCTTGGATGTCTGGTCAATCCTAAAAGTTCCAGGTGATCCTCTTAAAATCTGGAAGTAGTTGTGTTTCCATTTATGACAAACTGAGTTTACTTGACATCAGTCATTTGATACCGCTGCACAGACCGATAGCATAAGCAAGCTGCCAGGTTTAGGCATGAAGTTCCAGGACCTGTCTTCACCTAAGGTACATTCTTGAGTTTGCCAGAAGAAGACACTTTCTTGCCCAGAGCTATCCCTGACAGATTCCACAGTCAAACACCATGGATAAATGATACATTTGCCTTCAAAACTCACTCTGATACTTCATCTGCTCAGCAGTGTGATCACTACTGTATAGTTATTCTGAAAACCCTGATGCATTCTTTAGTTTCTAATTTCTGCTTTAACCCTTAGTCAGAAAGCAAATAATGTTATGAGAAACTTCCTGGGCTCTGTGCTCTGAGTTTAGCAGCTTTCCATTCAAACTCTTGTTTCATTAAGTCAAAAGCTGAAGATGCTTCCTATATAGGGTCTGGTTTTGATCTAGCAAAAGCACACCACAATTTTGCCATCCTATAATGAATTCTGACTTTATGTGGTACATTTTTTCTTACACATTTTCCACACATCTTTTGTATAGTAGCAAGTTAATAACTTCAAAAAGATAAGAAGACTTCAAACCTGTAGAAGTTCCACCAATGAATAGATAAACAATCCCAGCACCTAAAAGTTACCTGGCAGAAAACAGTACAATATATAGGGAGATTAGAAACCAAAACACCAGTCCAAAGAGAAATTTAATTTCTGTTACTGAATGTTGACAACTGGAGTTCCATATATCACATTACTTGCCTTAGCACTTTCTGGGAACCCAGTGACCACAAACCAACAGAACCTCTTGTGTTTTACTCAGGTTTATGAGTTAGAGACAAAGATGCTCACTCAGTAGTCACAAACATTTTAATTTCAAGATGAATGATTAACTAAGAATGCTGTAATTACCTACTAATCAGCAATAGTCAGCACTGGCCAATTCATAATTGCTTTACTGCTTTTCCCAGTCCTGCATCCTATGTTTTTGTCTGAGCGGACCATAGGATTTCTCTCAGTTCCACTCAAGATTTGCTGAGCCATGTCTTCATTCATATCTTCAGAAGTGTTTTTTTTAATGTCACAGCACAACTTCAGATATTTTTTCAGGAGTCTATCTATATTAATCACCATAAGGAATAGCAGATCTCCAGGCCACCTGCCAGTACCTTGAAAATTGCACTGTTTAGGAGAAAGAAAAAACAACAAATGAAAAATTAGAGAATGGAACAAAAGAAGCTATAGAAACTATTTCGTTTCACTCCTGGTCTGAAATTATATCATTTTCTGATAGGGGTCCAACAGTGCATAGCATCATAAATCCAGCAATATGTGCAATAACAGCAGAGTATTGTGAAGTACAACCATGGCATTCAGCACTGTTTTTAAAGCACTTTAGTGCAGGATAGTCACAGAAAGTCAAAGGAAAGATGTTTACTTGCATGTGTCCATACACACAGCATGATGAGACTTGGTGCTACAAATCATTCAACCCTCAGAAATAAACTGGCAAATTTCAAACGTAAATGTAATCCTGGAAGAGCATGAAACTACAAAACTTAGGATACTGTTTTGATGCACTCAAGTAAAGGACACATTTCTAAACTCTCTCACAGAATGAAATGTTGTTCCCTCCAGCCTGAGTATTGCAACTTCTCATTATGTTCACTTCTGGTACTGAGAGGGGAAAGATGCTCAAGAAAATGTATACTCCAACACAACTTTCTGATTGCTTCAGCATCAGTCAGCAGCATTTATAAAAAAACACAACACTGAAAACTGTATTTTACTCTTAAAACTTAGAAAATACATAAAATAAACAGCATCAATTGATCCTGATTTATTTTGCTTGCATGCTGTCATCACCTATTTTCCTGCTGAACAACCAGATTGTGACAATGCTTTTAATGGATAAGGTAGAATAGTTTTTAAATTTGATTATATTTTTTGCACTTGAAATGCTAAGGTTGTTTTAGCACTTCCATTATGAGCTCCTGTTTTGGGAGGGTTTATGTTGCCACCATAAAAATGTGTTTCTGACTTAGTCTGACTACCTAAGATTGCTGTCTAAGGATTAATTAGATTATGCATAATAAAAAAAAAATATTTTAAGCACGCTTCCATACATTGGAACATAGTTAATAAAGTTTTTAGTATTATGATCAAAGGCTGACTAGTGCTGCTTTATTTACAAATATGTATCTATTTTTTTCCTTTCCATCTCCTCCTATACTTAGCTGATAAACTTTCCAGGTGTCTTTATCTCAAAGGGGATTTCAGTTATGTACTGGAAAGAAAAAATAAACAAAAAGAAACTTCGTACATTTCTAAATATTCCCAGATATGTAACCATAAATTCCTTTCAAAAAGGGAGTGGTTAAGTGCTGCCTTAGTTTGCATGCTGAGGATTATGAAACTATAGTGATACCATCAGGAAATGTTTTTGTATAAATTTAATTACATTTTTAAATGTATTATAAAGTCACCAAAATTAGTGAATTTTGCTTATGCAAAGCCTACATTAGTGGAACTGTTCAAGAACTGCATGATGAAACTACTTTTCTATTAAAAAATACTCATTCACTAAAGCTATTTTTTTTTACTCATCTATCAGTTTTAACGCAACCTTTTTTGGTGAAATTATCTCATGTCAAGCATGTGTTTTTCCTGATGGAAACTGTAAAGTGAGATTGCCCTTCTTCCCGAACAAACAAATAGCTAAGACATTCATAGGGGATGTGGAAAAATCCCACTTCACTGCTGTGCTCTGCAACTGGCAAAACTGGAATTTAAACCCATGTGTCTGTATGTGATGTGTGCCTGAGGCATGAAGCTGCTGATTGTTGCTGTTTTACTAGTTAAAAGAAAACAGTTCAGAGTTAACCTACTTTGCTGTTGAAGCTGAGATATCCTGAGATCTCCTCAGCTGTATGCACGTAGCAGCTGTTGTCAGTGTAAATTAGTCCCATAAAATATTGGGCCATGTTTACACAGGTACAAGTGATCCCACATTATATGAAGTAGTGGAAAGGCTGCCTCTGGAAAGGGTCGGACTTGCTTCTACTGTGCACTGCTTACAGTCAGATCTGAAAACCAGAGGGGTGATTTAATGTCATTGAGTGGGTATATTAATATTTTTTAAAATAACTAGAATTTAAATGCCAGTGTATGTGAATGGTTCCAAGTACACATCCACAGTCTTGCAATGTCTGAATATATGCTCAACATACACACTGCAATCAAAAATCAGTTTGGCAGGGAATTCCTTGACAATACTGGCTTGAAACTCAAAGATGTATTAAACCTCCTCCTAATCTCATAACAGAAAGCACACAAGCCAAGATTTGTCAGTGGGCCATGCCTTGTACTGTGCCCAAACTGTGGTTGTGTTTATGTCTGTGAAGTAGATAATGAATGTGCTTTTTGTCTTAATGTTGAATTTGCTGCCTTATGGTTAATGAGGAAGATTCTGACATAAAATGTCTGGAATTTCTGTTTGTAAGGCAAACCTTTATCTGTAGAGAATAATCAGAGTGAGGATCAGGATTTTAGGATGCTGTGGTTTTGAGGGAAGCTTCTTATGGGGAAACAATGAGATGGGGAAGATCACTGCAGAATACCTAATTATTCCTGAGTATCTTCTCTTTATATTTTTTTTCTCTTTTCTCTTTGATTCTTGAGAAGGATTTATTTTCAGGAGGAGCCATCCAAAACAATTTTTTTCTATTTTTGGGGGCCATATTTCCTATTTTCTCAATAGGATAAGTCAGCCAGTCCATGTTCTCATGGAAAAATAAAAATAAAAGTTAAAAGCTGTTAAGTTTAAAATTTTAGTCATGAGGAAGATCATATTGTCTATTTTCATTGTATTCTTGAACTTTAGGCAGATGATTTAGTAATGAAAAGGTTAAACATCCCATGTACCTAAAATATGTTCTTAGGAATAGATTTCAGTTAGGTTAAAGCAGCACAAACATATCAAGCCTCTATACAACTCTATACAAATTCCCTTTCAACATATGGCTAGGAAAGGACATTGATGAAAACAGTGACCTAAGAATTTTGAAAACCTCTGGCATAAATACTTCAGTTAAAAACAGAAATATAGTGAGAAGTATGGGGAACTTAGGAAACCACTTGGGGTTAATATTCCAATAGAGTACATGAAAGATTAGTCTGAAATTAAAGGCACTTTTCATATCTCTAGTAAAACTGAGCAATGAAAACAGTTGGTGAACATGTCACTCACTTTTTAGACATGTCTCAGCTGTCCATGTGCTTACCACATCACCCTGTTAAGTTTTTAGAGTTTTTAATATGAATATCAATCCTTCTTTTCACAAATGTAACCCATAAATGCCAGAAATCCCTTAGGAGTTTTCTCAGACTTTATTTAATGCCCCACAAGAAAGGATGTAAAAGAGACCTTTCTTTTGTAAAGTGATCCTATAATTCTGTTCAATATCCATCATTTTCAAGGCCAAGTAATCATATTTAATGGATCCTAAATTACTTTCTGTCAGGCAAGGATTCCCTCGATAATATTAACCAGTACAGAGGGCTGACACTTGGAGGGCTGAAACTAAGAGGTTTTTTTATTGCAAGCAGCTTACATGTACTCAGACAGGGGTGATGATCACTAGCCCTGCAGTAGGCAAGGGTCAGTGTTTCCATTTTGACCTGTGCTTTCAATGGGTTTTAATTTGGCTATAAATACTCAAATTGGTTTCTGTCAAAAAGCAATGCCTAAGGTGACCTGCAAAGGATTTTTATCCATTGCTGTGTTTGTCTTCTGTTATTTTCTCTCTTTTTTTTTGAGTCTGTGTGTTATGATTTCTTATGGCATTTGAAGATACTGTCTGAGAGCAGCAAGAGCAGGATGATCTCTACTCTCTAAAGAAAAGGGAGCCAGGAACCAAGGGTGACCAAAGGCAGGTGCAGGTCTGTGATTGCACTAACAAAGGTCCAGTCCCATCAAACCCAAAGCAGAGGACAGAAAATCTGAAGATGGCAGTGAGGGTCAGCCAATAGTCAAGGGGTTGCCAGACAAACCTGTGGTGTGAGACAAGTGCAAGCCCAAGCTGTGAAAGTAAGTCACTGATTCAGGATTAAGTCTGGATCACTGGGGTACATGACCAGGCATGGGCAAGGACCCTTGGTGGAGATCAAGTGAAAGAACAAGGAATTGAAAGCTGCTTCTGAGCAAGGAGGGTTAAACCAGCTCCATTCTTACAGTTTTTTCTCATGCAATTCTTTTCTCAACTATCTAAACCACGATTATGCAGCTGCACTGTGTCTGTGGAGACTTCAGAACAGAGAAATCCCTTGGAGCAGAGGTGTGAGACTGCACTCAGAATGCTGGTAAATGTCTGCAAGTTTTTTCTTACCTCAGATTTTGCTACTTTTTTCATATACTTTGCTTTTTCTGCTGAAATATTTAAAAGTCCAGATAAGCAGCATCATGTCTAGTCTTTCATCTTGAGTAAAAGTTTTTGTAGAGAGGAGCTTGTTGTGCTGCAAAGAGGTGGTTGGGAATGCATCCAGTCTATGAAGTGGCTGGAATTTTACCTACAGTGCTTGCACTAATGCATTATGTAATTGATATTTCAAAAATGACACTGTTTTTCCAAGTATTCTATAGGCATTTAAGTTCAGAAAATATTTAATAAAAGCTACTTAAATTCATTAGTCAAATATTATCAAAACACTTTGTACCTCAATTTTTTCAGTAGAGAATGGTACTGAAGATTTCAGGATATGAAGGATTTGGGTTATAAGGTCTGGACTGGGTTTGATAATAAGCACATGATTTTCTGTGCTGTAAATGGAAAATAATGTATTTGTTACCTCTACTGTACAATAAGATCTAGCACTAATGAGGAAGGAATCTGCTCTATGTTATTGAAATTAAGGGCCAATACTGGAATACCCTGAAAATTTAGCATTGCTAATCTAGATTTTAATAAGATAGATGCAAAAGATCTGAGTGACATTTCTCAGTCTGTTCACTAAAAATTTCTTCTAAAAAGAAAATTTTAAAAAATTCATCTCCTACATAGAAACAGTTTCATGGTCTACTATAAAGAAAAATATGACTTTCTGACTTCTCTGTGCTTCACTTTGTTTCTAAAAAATGGAGAGATCAAATATTTTCTCGATCAAAAAAATACTTTAAAATCAAATTTGTTATTATCTGTGCAATACTGAAACACCATGGCACTTGGTGTCACATCATGCCTAGGAATAAACATTCCTGCTATCTGGAGAAAATAAAATAGCTTCTGTCAATTTTCCCAAAGTCACATTCTGCAGACATAGCTACAGGTGGTGGTACCAGGTCTCAAGTCAAGGAATTTCCAGTACTTCTCCATTCAAAGTTTTTTCTGTATCATCCCCATAACAAATAAAATAGACAATAAAGATCCTTTCCATCTGCCAAATAGTAGTCACATTTTATTGTATGTTTCACATTCCATTTTATAATTTCTACTAATTTGTAGTCTTTTGTACTAAATCAAGCTTCCACCCTTGTCTCTGATAACTGCTTTACATAGATCCTACAGAGCTTATCAGAACTGTACAGATATTCCTAGGAATCTAACCACCACATGATCACAGACTTTGAATGGAAAAAAGCTTTTTCCATCATTCTGTATTTAGGTGAAGAAAATATCATTGCTCAAAAGTAACATTATTTCACAGAAATATTTTTTTTTCTTTTTTTGGGACCGATGGGTTTGCCAATATTCATCTATATGGAGAGTTTGAATCAGTGATATGAGCATTTTTCAGAAGGCTATGAATGTAGGCATAACAAAGAAAATAACCTTTTACAATGTCATATGAAGTACAAAGAAGAGAATTTATCGGACTTTTTTTTTTCCAAGTATTCGGGTAGAAACAAATACTTCTGTTTACTGGATTACATGAAAGACTGAAAGGAATTAAATTTTTGAAAATATTTTTTATTAGGAGATAGGAGTAGGAAAGGATTGTAGGATCAGTTGTGAAAGCAGCTGAAGAGCCATTACGAATTTGATGGTCACAGTAGAGTAAAAAACTGGGAGAAAATGAAGCTGAGCAACAACAACATATCCAACAAGCAACCTAAGTTTCCTTAGTCAGGACAAACAAAGCAGTGGGAAATCACTAACACAAATGAAGCATCTCAAAAATTTTCTGTGAAGTAAATATTATTAGTATATATTCATCCTTTGAACATTTACATGAGGTCTTCTGGAGGCAATGATTTAGTGTACAGGCTTTGGGTGGGGAGGACATTAAAATCCATTTTTTTCTTCAATTTAGAGTGACCAGGGACATACTGTGTGCTGAGTGCAAAAGGCAGAAAATGTATATCTGATTTTGATACCTTAGGCCAATACCCTAATCAGCAGGAAATGAGGTTCCTTATGGGAATTTCAGTACCATTATGGTTTTCAAAAGTCTTCTACTCATTCAAAATGTAAAGGACAAATGTAAAAACTGCTACAGAAAAAGGGATTATTGTTATCTTTTCAGTTATACCTTCTTTAGCCGTGCTTTTACCACTTCTGGCATTTTAAAGCACAACCCATTTCATACACATTTTCCTAGAGAAAATCAATATGAAACTCTAATCTGAGTTACAAGTAGTTGCTACACTGAGAAAAAAAGTTTGATACACTGAACTGCTCAACCAAATAAATAATTTAGATAACTGAGTCAATGGCACTGAAAAGTAAGTCTTCATTAATGGACATCACTGAGAGAGCAAAGAAAGCAAAATGAATCATCACTCTATTGCCTTTAATAATATGATTAAAGAAAGAAGATACTGAATTATTAAGAACAGTGAGGATGGAAAAGAAAAAAAGCAAAACCCATAAAGGTACCAGTTTGCAGAATGATGATGAACTGGATACTCTTGTTATTCTGAAGGGGTTTATTTTTCTTTTAATTTTGTAACTCTGAGAGCTGACAATTACATAGGCCTTGTTTCCTTACCTAACAAAATCACAAGCATTTCCTTTCCCTCAGTTTCATAGAAATCAATGATTTATGTAATTTACATATAAAAGTGGATTAGCAACTGAATCTTCAGAGGCCCCTGAAGTAGTATTACAATCAAGTCTTATTCCTTTAGAGGTTAATAGCAAAACGCAGCAAGACCCTAATGAGGACAGAAACAACCTCCAGGATTTTGAAGCTGGGAGAGGAGAGTAACTTACATAGTTTTCCTTTTTGCAGAGAAACAAAGATGAATCCACAAAATTTAATTCCGTGAGAGAGGAATATTTTAGAATGATAATAGTATGCTTTGAATCCACCTTCCAGATAATTCCACAAAGCCAATTCTCTTAGATTCCCTCAGAAATTGCTTCAAGAAAAGGCTAGCTTTACTCCCCCTTTTTATTTGACTTTTCAGCTGGATATTGTTCTTCATATACAAGCTTATGTGTACCCTTAAATGGGATGTACAGTTCAAAGATTTCTTGTATGCTGGACTGGTTTTGCTCTCACAAATGATCCAAGTCTGCTCTCTGGATATAGAATCCCTAAGTAATTATGCATTTGGATTTAGTTTTAGATTTGCAACTCTTCAAAAGGATATTGTAAAAAGCTGAGGTAAGTCCTTGTCCGTGACATCTGTGCATAAAGATTTGCTCAGATTCACTTGGTTATCTAAGTATGTGCTTTTTACATGCCATTAAAGCATGATGAAAGGGTATGCTGGGGATTCTATATTTTAATTTGATTTGATCAGTTGTTAACTTTTATTCCTTCTGAATTGAACATTCTAACAGCAAGGGTAACCTCATTTGGTGTACTACAGAGACCTCTGTTATCATTATTACTAAATTCCATTATAAAAAGGACATAGATTTATTTTATTTTATTTATTTTATTTAATTTAATTATATTTTATTTTTATTTTATTTCTATTCTCATAAATTTACATTGTGAAATTTACATTTACATGCTAACCTCTGCTGTCTAACCATGTAGATATAATGCTATAACCTCTGCCTTCTTCCAACTGCCCCATGTTTTGTTTCTTTCATTCTTTTCATTGGGGTTAAATTGCAAATGTTTAAATTGCATTGTTAGCTATCCTAGGAAGAACAGAGACAACTCTGCATGTTTATAGTACTACAAAAATAATTAATAACCTCACTCTGATCCCCCTCATAAAAACTCCTGCATATCCCTGCCCTATATTGAAATCATGTGCTATAAATTTTCTGAAGAAACTAGATGCCAACTGCAAAAGGAAGTAAAGGATACGGTCACCAGCAGTTACATTCAGTATATGACCAGCACAGAAAGTCTTATCACCTCATATGTTTGTACCTGGGAAAGGAATTGTTTGATCCTTTCAGCAGGTTGCCAGGACAACCTGTCCATGTTTTGGCCCTTATTTTAAAAAGTGAGGAATGAGAAGGACATACATCACTAACTGAATTGCCTTCACAAATTTCACCTAACCACCAGGCTATGAACAGGGCACTCCAGCTCTACATCACTGATGAAGCTCACATATAGATATTGGAATATGTTGCTTAATGCACTGCAGACAGAAGTTTGTGTACTGTAGTAATGACTGTGGTATTGAAATCTCTGTGTGGCACAGTATTGTCAGTATAAATCATCATGTGTTCCAGAAGGAGCAGCAATGAAGCTGGATGGGTATCTATTGCTTATTATCTCTTGCCATGCAAGGAGCAATGGCTGCCAGCTGAAGCTCACGACAGAGCAGCAAGAACAAACAGGGTGTGGTTTGCTTGTTTTCAGAAGTGGCTTATGCAGAAAGGACAGAAAATGAAAACTGCTATTTCGGTAGTCAAAAATTTAGAGATCCTGTCAAGCATTAGCATCCAACTGAATCATCCCATGCCATCTAAATATGCATTCTCCAGCTGATTCTTTTTTCCTGAAGTATGACAAGTACAAAATACTCCAAAGTATAACTGAGAGGCAAATGTCCACAGATCCCCACAGAAGATCAAGGGCTTTTTTGTTGACTGTTTGCCAGAGATGACAGAAAACCACTAAATAAATTCTCCTCCCTCAGTGTGGCATTTCTGGTTTGTTTCCATATTGGCAAATTTTCTTCATTGTCGGACTCAGAGAAAAAGCTGTCCCCAGTGTTTATGTTGGAGCTGAGAACTTTGCTTAACCCATTCCATGGTAAATTTTAGAGTGTCAAGACCTTGGATTCCTTTATATTAGATTCACTCTTAATATACTTCACTGGACTTGGTTGCAACCCCTAAAATGTCTTTGGGGATCCATTTCTAATTTTCCTATCTGTGTTTCCTGAAATACAGTATTTCATGTGGTTGCACCACTGCAGCTGGTTGGTTACCATGAATCCCAGTGTGTTACTGACTATGAAATCAGCATGTTGGCCAGTAAAGTCTAGGTTTCAAAGCACACACCAAATACATCATCTTGTACCTGGATTTAACTTCATGAAACTTCAGAAAAATAATAAGTAATTATCTCTGTTTACTTCAAAAACACAGAAAGGATATACAGTATTTGTCAGCCTAATACATTTTAGCACCTGCTAAACAGAACAGTATCTTGACAATGGTAAGATTAGAGTTACCAGCAAACCTGAAAGCAGACTAATTAAGACTGACATAAACCCCCAATAACATACCCTATTCAGAAACGTCCAAAGCAGTTAAATCTACAAGTGACAAGTGCTGATTTCACCCAACTCAGATGAAGAAGAATAAAAACTGGAGAAATAGAGAGCTTTGATAAACTAAATAAGAATTATTGGGTAATCAGTTATTCTTGTTGTGTCATCTCTGCCTTTTTTTTACTTCAAAAGAACTTTTGGCAAAGAGACTTTACAAGGAATATGTAGTTGGACATAACATAATATTCTAAGTAAGCATATTACAATGAAAGATGATTTCATTTTTGTGTTTTAGGATCATTTTACTGTGTCTAATAAAAACATGACAGTGGTAACATTACAGAAATTTTATGGTTTTTCTTTGGCAGATCCCTCAGATATATAATAATAATAATAATAATAGTAATAATAATAATAATAATAATAATAATAATAATAATAATAATAATAATAATAATAATAATAATAATAACAACTTTCTAGAAGTGCAGCTTTTAACTTAAAGACATCAAGATTTAATTTGTGTGCGTAATGGTCACTGAATCAGTATTTTAGGAGAAATAAGGCCCTTCTAAGGATTCTGAAAATTCACCATGACTTGAACTTGTCCTAATATTTCACTCTGAACTCCAGAGAATGACAACTGGACCGTAGTTATTCAGGTAGTAGAGGCTGATGCTAACTAGCATCCAAACTGAAGGTATTAAGGGACCAAAAGTTGTCATTTTTTCAGGATATAATCTGAAAAAAATCATCTTGGCTTCTGTAGTCAGGTGATTTTTTTTCTGTAGTCAGGTGATATTATAGAAAGTGCAGAAACTGCCCTAAGGGCAGCTGTATGTTTGGTGATAAAAGCCTTGCAGTGCTGAATTGCTGACCTTCTTTTGAAAACTTTAGTTAGCCTGTGGGCTCAAAGACCAAAAGTTATTTGAGTCTATGGATAAACAGCAGACCCAGCTTTTGGAATTAATAACTCTTAGGGGTAATCTCATTTATCCACACCAGGCACTACATTATATGAAAGGTAATTCAGAAGGGAACATGTTACATTTTCTGTAACATTTGCAACCTCAGAGCCAGCTCATCCAAAACTAAAACTATCTGGTTGTCACTTTTATCATTTCACCCAAAGGAAAGCTGACAGCTTTTAGATAATCTATTTTCTAAGTCCTTCTGTAGAGAGCACTTCCCTTGAAGCCTGGTGGGTGGTTTTTTGGCAATTGCAGGTGAATCAAAACTTGGACATAGAGCAGTCTCCATCAGCTCTTCTCACCAAGTGTTTAATGAATCTCTAACAGCCTGAATTTTCCATAGTTGATGCTCAATGATAGCGTTTCTTCTATAATGGTTGAGCTAAAAAAAAACCAAAACAAAAACAACTCACCACTTTTGCATAACCTTACTGGGATTACTTGATCTAGTAGGCTTTCTCTAGTAATGTTTTTTACTTCCAGTCTGTCTATAGTGAGAAAAATGAGGTTTTCTGTCATATGGATTCAGCTTTCTACATTTTAATCAGGTGCCCATCAAATGCAGACAAGGCATAACAAATATTCATGACAATAAGGCAAAAATCTCAGACTTTGAATTGCTTTAGCAATTCCAAATGCTCTCTGGAAAACAGGGATGCAAGTGGAATCTCAATTGAGGCGTTATTCATCACATCTGTATTACTGACTGTTCTAGAAAATAGCTTGAAAGGATGCAAGTGTGAATGCGTGCCTCTGTGTGTATTGAAGATGTTGTAAAAACTTCCTTTTCCTTTAAGAAAAAGCTGCTGTATACCCAGCTGCATGCAAACCTAGCCAAAAAAAAAGGTGGAAAACAGATATTAGACTGTCATTAAACGAAGTCGTATTAGGCAGTTAGTTTTGCAATGCAGAATGTAATTTCCAGACTATATTTTACTAAATGAAAATTTTCAAGATCAGTAGTATTTTGTGATGCAAAAAAGGTTTTACAAAGGAAGACAAAGGCTATCCACTGTGAGAATAGTGCCTTTGCCACCTGTGGCCCTTCCTTGTCTTTCTCACCACAGACTAGATATTAATGCTGTGCTTTAAATATATGAGAGTGCTTAAATCACATCAAGCCCTCCTCCAGAGAATGTTAAACAAACAGAGAAACAGTTAGCCTAACATTTATCAGCACACATACTGGCAGAAACAGTCTCAGAGAGATTGAATAAATCACAAAGCTGTTTCCATCCCCTCATTTGTATTTTTTTTAATAAGACAGCCTATATGGACAGATGACTGTCTTAAGTGATCAGTAGTAAAAAATTTATAAGTGCCAGATTAATAACAGGAATTATATGTTCCAGTAAAACTCCACAATGTGATCACTTTACCATTCATTATTTATAAATATTTTATAATATTTATATTTAGTCACTGTGTAAGACAATAGTAGTTAAGCAATGCCTGTTCCAGAAAAAGCTGAAAGAGTTTGGAGCTATTCCACCCTCCAATATTATAGTAATTTTCATCTTTTGAATCTGTCCTACATGGAATAAAATTGTCCAGTCATGCTGTGCAACAATATTTTCTCAAATGTATATCAAATCTTTTGGAGACCTGTTAATTTATACTCTACATATTAAAGGGCTTTTCCAGAGGGAGGAAGTTGGAAAGGACTGAAAAGGAAGGAAAAGAATCTTGTTCAAATATTTCACAATTCACTCAAAATCTAGTTACGTGCTGAGTCCCTATTGGTTTGGTAGATCTTATTCCACCTTTAATCAAGTCACACATGGTCATTCCAAGCTGTCAAGCAGCCTTCATTTCCTCTAAGAACCCACACAGATCATGTCTGATGGGGCTGCTGCAATATAGAAATCACAGGTTTTGGGTTGAGGGAGGTTGCTTAGACAGTCACAGTTATAAGTCTCCATTGCTGCTTCTGGGAATAAAGGCTATACAATTTCTAACAAAATACTGTTGCGGCTTGATGTAAGAAAAACAACACATAACCAACCAAAAGTATTTTCTGAACATCTCTTAAATCTTTCTAGCAAGGCAGTCCAAACCCTATTAATAATTTATGTGTTGTTCAAAACTCAAATTAAGTAAAAAGTCATGGCAATCCTCAATGGGGTCCTTGAACTGTGTGAAGCTTTCAGGAAGTGGTAGCTATTTTGTGGTGTCTTCTGAGTCTATTTTTCAACCCTACCTAGAGTTCAGAGCAGCATGGAAACATTTCTACCTTCCTGAAATCAGGCAGGTTAGATCAAACACTGTACATATATCAGAGCTTTACAGGGGAAATGCTGGTAGGTCACTGATATGCAAAGCTAACCTTTAATTGTCTTCAAAAGTTTAAGGATCATTTAAATTGCAATTCTACAGGGAAAGGAGGATGGAAATGTGAAATAAAGAGTCTATGGGCCTGATTCATGAAAAAGTTACAGACCATTTACATAGGAAAGGAATGCATGAAAATCCTTTACTGTGTGCCTATGTGATTTATTAAATTCCTTTTCTGTGTGTAATCGGTTAACTGCACTTGAAAGGTGTAGATTCCAGAGATGCGAGCAAAAGGCTGAAGAAAATGAGGTAGAGCATTGTACCTTGCTCAGGATTTGTGCCCAGCAGACAGAAAAAAAGGTAACTGTGGTGAGCATAGAAAACACTTTTGAGATTCAGCAGTCTTTCTTTAAAGCGCTCCTTGACATTGAGCTCATGAGTACTCAGAGTTCTCTGTCATGAAGGAAATACTGCTGTACTGGAACTTGAAAAATGATGCTATGTTAGAGTTTGTTTGTTTTGATGGGCATGTTTTTATAGTAATCTCATTATATTAAAAACCTGGGAGTAGCACAATCGTAATGTTGAACTCCATAGTCAAAGGAAGATTCATCAAAGCTAAACACTCAGTATGACTGAAAATACTTTCTCCTACTTACTGTTCTTTCTTCAGCATCTTTGTCAGCCACGAAGGCACTTATGTCAGGTAGTATCACCAAGAGGTAGAAATTTCCCTTCTTTTTGTGGAAATCTATTACTGATGGCCTATGGAGGGCTAATAATCACTTGCTTGTTTTGCTCTGCCTCATTATTCAAACTGGAACTGGATCTGTAGCTCCCCAATACGCTTGTTGACTGTGTCTTACAGGTCAGGGTTCAGGATCAGAGATTAGCATTGATCAGAAAGGGATAATTACCATTCACTGACACTTTAAGTAGGAATTTCCTTACTCATGTTACAGACAAAATGGTTTAATATCGCATTAGATAAAACTTTCTTATCATGAGACAGGCTCTGCGAAGACAAGCCATTGAAGAACAGGGTAGATAGCAGGCCCCACCAAAATGTATGCAAGAATAAAACTTCTTTTAACTACCCATGAGTGAAAACTCAAATGGCTAAAGAGAATGTAGAGAGACAGCTAAAGAAAATGTAAGAGAGAAAGGAAAAAGAAAGAAAGAATTAGGAATGCAAAAAGTTATTTGATAAATAAAGGGAGTCTGGAAACATCTCTTAATTTGAAAAGAAAACAGGAAGCTTTTTTAGGAAAGCAGGAAGACACCAGAGAAGGAAAGGTAGCAAAAACGCAAAAATATGCCAGCATCTCTTACGCTATTGCTAAAATTGCATGAGCCAGCACGGCAAGATACTCAGTCAATCCAGAACACAGAAACCTGCATTAAACTGTGCTGGAGCCCACATGAACAGGACAAACTGAATGGACTCTGTGCGGCCTGAATGGTATATAGGATGTGCAGGACAATCCAACTGGGATGTGTCATGGCACATGTTAGAGAAATTGAGCAAGTATGTATGAAAAACACAAAAGAGTGAACTGAGGCGTGTGGGTTGAGCTGGCATAGAGGTAGAATGAATTTCTGCCCATATCAAACGAATGGTTCGGTTGTTTTTATGATTTAGAAGATGAAAAAGGAGCTTTTTTTACCATTGTTTTGCTTAGCAACAGCAACAAAGACAAGTACTCAGCTGGGACTGTCATTTGCTCAGCTCATTAAAATATTAACAGAGAACACGTCTTAGCAGAACTCTGAGCCTGCAGAGCTGCCAAAATCAGGTTCCCAATACAGAGACGGAGTGCTGTGAGTTTTTTTCCTTTTCTCTTTTATCCCTTATTGTCATCAGTCTTGAAGCAGAGTGCTTCCTGCTGTTAGTTTTCACTAGGTACTTTTCTGGTGTCTCAAGTAAGAGGCCTGGGGCACCATGTTCCAAGGCTTCTTCCACAAATAGTACACATTAATGTCCATCCCAGAAGACCTATTCTAACAGGTTTCTTTTCCTTGAGTCTTCCTGTAGCCAAAGCAATGCAGAGTTCCCCTGCCTGTCATGTCAGCCTGATTTACATGAGAGGGATAACAGAACCAAAATTGAGAAGATAACGCAAGGATCTGAAGATACTGCAGCTTGTTTGATTGTCAGAACAAGTTATGAAAAGGAGGAATTTGAGGCATTTTGACTGACTTTGTGAAATTTTGTAAATGTTGCTGTGGTCGGTTGACCCCAGCCAACAGTCAAGCACCCACACAGCTGCTCACTCATTTTTCCCCACTCCCCAGTGAGATGGAAAAGAAAACAGAAAAAACAAATATCTTTGTCCCTAGAGCAAAGGACTAAAACAGCTAATTTCCCCTACTTAGTTTAGTTGTTGTAAGTTATTTTCTATTGTCCTTCTCAAAGGCTTCTGGGAGAGTTACTTGATAGCAGCAACATGGAGAATCAGCAGTGCAGCTCTGTAAATAAACTATAAAAAGTAGTTGGGCAAGCACATCTGAGGCAAATAATTTCTCTCATGAACTGGGAAGTGGCATTATAAGGTTGAGTAGAGGTTTTGATGTATAGGGCAAACAACAGGATCAGGTATTTCTTTGGGTTCTAGTCCTTACAGTTCACTGACATGTGGCCTGACTTAGAACCAAAAACTATACATCAACATGTGTCACTTTTAGAAATTTTAGTTCACATATCCTGTAACAGCGCTTCCCCCGAGTCCTGGTGCTCTTTAGCTCATCTGCAGAGGAAGAAAAGAAATATATTTGAGGGAAGGAAAGCCTAAAGACTTTTCTTACAGCTGCAGTTAATCTGTGCCTCAGCTGCTTTTATCAGAGGGCAGTTCTGAGTTGATGTGTGATGAGATGGAGGTGAAATATCTTGTTTTGTATCCCATCCTGTACCACTGACTGCTACTCCATCTCTCTAGGTGTAGAAGTTGGTACCCAATAACAGCAGTGATGCAAAGCACTCAAGACTGGATGGACAGATGAAAACTTACATCATGAACCAGAAACTTAACTAGCTCAGTGAATTGATGCCAACAGCTAATACTGATTCAAAACCCTTCGGCAAGTTTTACATGCATTTTGAATGCATTTATGTTTATGGTTGTCCTGTACCCCAGTGAACTGTACTGCACAATAAGAGAGCACTGTTTCTTCTTTGAGTTGAGTTTTGTGCCAGGTCCAACCTAGCTTGGGTGTTTATTATGAGGAGAGTATTCATGACTATCTATGACTTCTGAATTGCACTGAGCTGAGAGCAAGGCATCTGAGTCCTTCAGTTGCTCTTGCTGGCTTGGCATGTGCCTACCTACACAACATTCTGGGAAATTGATACAGCTGGTTTAAAAAATGTGACCTGTGTCTCACAATGTGCTTTATGGATAAACCAGGCATATAATCTCAGTCTTTGGATTCTACTAGATGACAAGGCAGCTCTGAGTTAGATAGTGTTCTTTTATCTGCTTTCTACCTATACAGTGCAGCAGCCTTGCTCCTGCAGCTGTGACCAACACAACTGATGACCGGAGAGAGCAGTTCCTGCCAGAGCTGTTCGGACAACCATGTTGGAGCAGTCAGAAAGGAGTGGTACAGAAGAGTCATACTGAGATGGCCACTTGAGCTGGTTGTCTTGCTTTCAACCCTTTTGGGCTCCAGAGATGTACATTGGTCCACGGCTGACAAACCACAGGAATGTCTGCCAACAGGATCATGTTGATGACTCTTTCTAGGTCCTGCCTTCCTACTGTTTGTTTTGTGCACTGGGCTTTCAAATTTCAGCTGGAAATTCAGTTAGGAGCTAACACAGACAATGACACAGGTAGCGTAAATGCCAGCCAGCCTCTTGGAGGTGTACTTCTCCCACAGGAAGGGAGGCTGTGAAATAAATACCTATGATGTGGTTCCGCCGTCTTCTGCCTGTCTGTGCTGCTTTGAATATTCTATTTATCAGGCCTGATGACTCAACTGAAGCATGTTCTGGAATCTCAGTGACCACCAGGGCAGTTTGCTCTTGTTTGCATAGCTTCTATACCCTTCCTCCTGGGAAGGGTCCCTTTCCTAAGTGGAGTGGTTCTAAGAGCACGGGTGAGTGTCTAGGTCCAGCCCTGGCCCTGTGTGCAGCATCACCATGTGCCAGTACAAAAGCATCTCCAGCAGCCTGCTTCTTTTAAATGCTTTGCAAGTGGCAAGTCAGAAAACATTAGGTTTTGGTGGAAAGAAAACAGCTGTTTATTTTATTTTATTTGGATGATGGTGTGGAATTTAATTCAGCAAAGACATGAAGTATGTTGGTAAATTGTGAGTGTGTGTAGGTGGGTGTGTTGGTGGGTGTAGGGAGCATATGGAAGAACTGCAGCATGAGAAAGCAGCCGACAGAAGGGGTTTGAAAAGTCTAAAGCAGAGCAGACTTCTCTTCTCTTCCTGCATTTTAACTCTCCCTTTGGCACCAATTCATGATGCAGCCTCATTCCCTCTCCCTCTTGGTTGACACATTATACTTGTATCTCTCCGTATTTGCTGTGAATGTAATTCTTGTATTTATAGTACTAAGTCCGAAAGGTAAACACAAAACTGACTAAAATAAACCCTTAAGTTTGCAAAGCAGCAAATGGCGTGGTAAGGGGGGGTGGGTCTTTGTGTATGTGTTTGCTGTCCATGACATTTCATGCATCAATCAGGAACCATACTTACTACCATTAATTACTAACTGTAATAACTCTGCCCCGCTTCTGTACAAATGCAGAGAGGGAAGCGAAGCTTCGGGCTTCGGGGCGCCCCGATCCCCGGTCCCGGCCACAAATCCCGGCCCCAACCCCGGCCCCAAATCCCGGCCCCAATCCCAACCCCGGCCCCGGCCCCTGCGGCGGCCCGCGGGCAGCCCCGTGCTGTTGCGCGGCGCCGACGGGCGGGGGCAGCATTGCCCGCTAAATGGCGGCAGCTGCCGGGGCCGGGCGGGAGCGGGGAAGGGACGAGGGAGGGGAAGCGGAGAGACGAAAGCCCCTTTTCTGTGCCCCTTCGGAGTCTGCCGAGAGTTGCTTTGCGGCGCGCTCGGACGCCCCTTTACCGCCTTTCCATTTCAGGGCAGAGTGCGAGATTAAAAACTGCAGTCAGCACCGGCAGCTGGTGTCCGCTGCAGCGACGGGGATGCCTCTGCCTGGGAAAGGCGACAAAGGCTTCCAAGCGGATTTTTAAGTTGAAAGCGTGTGGCGTACTTAGGAAAAACCTGGGACTTACAGTTAAACACAGGTCCAGAGCTGTGGCTGGCTGGTGCCCCGAGGCTGGGCCCGGGAGCCCGGAGGGCAGCGCAGGGATGGGCCGGAGCCGGGGGGCACCTGCACGGGCCGGCCGCTGCGGGCAGGCCCAGCGTCAAAGCGCGCTCTTGAGGCAATGCCCTAATTCCTCTTACACACTCACACACTTCCACTTCTCTGCGAAGACTGGTCTGCCGTTTCACCAGAGCAACCACGCAAAGGTGCAGATTCAGCCAGGCAAAGGTGAAGATTTTTAGGAGAGGCGTTGGGCTTCAACAGTGAGACTAAGTGGCGTGGCACTCTTGGTGCACCTCCTTTAAAGCCTCACATCACATGGGTAAAAGAGACAAGGGATAGTGAGGGTTTTTCTAACACCTTTTGTAGTTTGACTTTATAGTTTATTTATATAGTCTGCTTTGCTAAACTTCGGAAATTTTGGTTCAAGCTACCAGATCATAAAATATTACCTTCCCAAGAATCTTTTTGTCGAAGGTCCTTACATGACTTGGGAATACAAATTCCACTCAGTCAAAATACAAATTGTGTTCCCAGTCACTTTGGACATTTTGAAAGATGTATGTGGGGCTTGGTAAAGGCAACAGATGGTATTTCACTACTGAGTCACATTGTTGAGATGCAGCTGACACTTGGGTACAATGTAAGGCTTGCTCTCACCTTGCTTTGGATCTATGAAACTTTGCAGTTTGTATTTCTAAATATATCTGATGCCAATGGGACCAGGTGCATGTTTCAGCATTTTTTTTCCTGTGTGCTGTCTCACTTATGCTTATGATCTTCATCCTAACTTGGATTTCTAAGGTCCATAGTCATGAATGCAAAAGAAGAGGTCACATGGATCTTTCCTTTTGTTGAACATACACTGAACATGTTAAGTCACTACCAGGGAGCAAGAGAAGAAAATAAAATCAAAGAAGAGGAATAGGGACCCAAAGAGGGGGAAATAAAGGAGAGAAAAGAAACACATTGGTAACAGATGAAGAGGACTGAAGGCATATAATGTCTGATGATAGAAGAGATAATAGCAATTTTCTCAATTCTCCTGCTCTGTTGGCAGTTCTTAACTCCCCAGGTTCTGGGAAGAAGCAATCTAAAAATCTCAGTAGTATTAAACACAGGGCTTTCTAGTTTTGAGGATACAGAGAAATCCATGACAATGAAGGAGTAGCCCTAAAAGACAAAGTATGCGCATGCTACATACTGCTCTGTAGTGCAGAGATGGAAGAATCCAGGCAGAATCTGAAGAGTAACCCTGCAGCTGTACAGGAGACAAGCGTGGGCTATGCTCTGGGCTCCTGGGCCAATCTGCACCTGCAATAGCATCCCCACCCATCCTGACGTCTGCTGTGTGGACCAGAAAGCAAGTGATAAACTCTCAGTGTTGTATTTTAAAAAAGTCTCTGTCACAACTCACTCAGACTCAAAACTACCTTGTGAACCATGGGCATAAAGAACATTGGGAATGTTCTCCTTTACCACAGTGTGTGCCACTTATAAATATATAACTTGTAACTGCTGCAAGGTTCAATGTCAATATCAGAATGCAAGAGTTCTTGTTTCTGAGGACTCTACTCACACCTCTGGATTCTGTTTACACCACAAAGTTATTTTTTATTTTTTACTTGAAATAATGTGTCTCTAAGTATGCTAAAAATAATCTTTTAACTAGAATTAGGCATTCCAACTAAACATTTTAAAATACATAAATTGCAACAAGTTCTGCAACAGAAAAATTTCCATGGTTCAATGCTTTAGGGTAATTCCAGGGAAAAAAAGGGGAATCTGAACAGAAAATCTGACCTTTTCAATAGAAAAGAAGTACCTCTTTTTGGGGGAAAAATACAACCATGAGAAAAAAAAAAAAAAACCCAAACCAAACCAACCAAGCAAAAAACCCCAAGAAAACCAAACAAAAACACACCACCAGAAAACCCAATCCTGAAACAATTTTAAGTATTTTACTTTCATTCAAATAGAAAATAAAATAGTCTGACAGTTGTAAGGTGGAATAGAAGTCCTTTGGCCAGCTCTTTTTGTTTCTTGAAATCATGTAGCAAAAAATGCAGGCACCCCTGATATATGTACATATTAGGATGGGCACTCAGTGTTTGAAATGCACTGTATGGAATTGCTCACAGCACATTAAGAATGCTCAGCAACGTGCAGTTTTAGGGTTGCACTTTATGCTGTAAGACACATGGTGCTGTTAGCAATCCTTTTTCTCTCATGAAGCACACATTACTTGAGTTTTCTAGTTGAGCATACACCTAAATGACTTTTTATTTTTTCTTTTAAAGAGGGCCATAAATTGTCATCAAAAACAGGGGTGTCTCAAGTCAGCTGTTAGTTAAAGACTATCTATCTGCTTGTACTCAAAATCCTATGCCATCTTTACATCAATATCCTTTAAAGAAAAGCAGAAATAAGGGGAATGTAAACCTATAAACTCAATTAAAAAAGCATTATGTGCAATTTGCATGTGAAGGTAGTGTGGGGTTTTTCAAACAAAAATTCTATCTTGTGGGGGTTTTGTGTGACCTTTCTTAATTTCCTTAGTTTGTTTTCAAAGATGATTGTTTTCCATCCATTTTTTTCCAATAAGAAATAGTGGTGGCTGCCTCTACTTTGCTTTACCCTTTTTTTTTTGCTTCCTTTACATGGTGTTGATCCACCTGTTCATTAAAAACAGGAAAACCCAACTTTGGGGTGTGCTGTCAGGTAGGAAACTTTCACAGTGATGCGACACTGCCTGTGTGTGAGAGAGAAATCAAAATCCAGAGCTGAAAAGCTAATTCACTGTATGTAGCATAGAAGAAAAATCATGCTGAAGTCCTGAGCTAGCTCACATAATGCTTTCAGGAATCAGAAAAATGACACTGTCAAAACACAACATTAGTTTTCAGAAGCCTCCAGGCAAAATTTTATTTATTTAAAGTTAGCTCCTATTTTAATAACAAAAAAGTGGCAGCATATTCTACATCAAAGAAAAAAACTTTTCCTAATGTTTCCATTCCTCTTGTGAAGTACTGGAGTTGAAGTAGTGGAGCTGTCTTTCTCTAAATAATTACATGAGTGGCAGGATCTCAACCTGAGAAAGCTTTTTGTCTGCACTGGGGACTGTAGCATAAAGAGAATCACATTTGGCTTGCCTAATTTGAGCTGCAATATGAGATACTCAGACTTTCAGTATTTAAATAGTTAGTTTTATACAGTAGCCATAACGATGAAGATGAGTCCTGAATCAACATCTTGGTACACTGTAGCACCTTGATCAAGGAGTACAGATGAGAAGCACATTTATGAGCTACAGCTCTCCAGTCAAGACCTATTAACCACATTCCTTGTGGCAGTACCCAGGAGAAATGTCCCTTAACATGCTGCACAGCTGGTGGCTTCTCTCACATATTACCCTCATTTCAGGCATCCTCACCTTCAGACCCAGACCAAAGCACGCTGTGAGAGTAGTCAAAGCATTTACCTTGTTGAAGGAATGAGAGATGCATTTTATAGTTCACTTCTGGATCTCTTTCCTGGCACCTCTATTTATTCCTCTTTGTTCTTATTTCATTAATCTTTTATAGTAAGAACTAGTAGTAGTGAGAAGGCAGTCCAGGGTCCTTTCCTTCAAAGACATCCCATAAATAAAGAATAAACCCCTTAGGTCCCTAGACCTGTTGTTTGCCTTTTTAGCTTGACTTCCCCACCAGTTCCTAGTAATACCATTCCTTTGGCAGTAACTTGTCTGTGTTTCCTTTCTATTATTTCATATCCTTTAACACTTCCTCCTTTGAACTTTAACAGATCCAGCTCTGGAGCTGTGGTAATTTGCTTCAGTTACAAAAGGCTCCACATTTGCATGTATCTGGGTCTTGCTGCAGAACGGTTGGGTATGTGTGGGAGTAGGACTGAACTTTGTTGCAACGAGATAAACCTTACATCTGAGTAACGTATTTCTTCCTTCTGGGCCTCTGGTCTTTTATAAGCAACAAAATAAACTAATGCCAAGGCAGCTACCAACAGACCCGTGGGAATCAGTGAAGGGGAAGCAATGCTTGCACCCTTAATGCAAGAGCTTCAACTTCTAGCTCGGACAAATGATGTCTCAGACAAACGATGTCTTTCTTGTGAAGTGAGGGTATGGCAATAACGTGATGTATGAAGGATGTTGTGGTAAGACAGTACAGTCAACAGCTGCCAGTAGCAGGAGTTGCAGAAAGATGACAGGAACAGTGCACAGAAGAGAGACTTTCCCCCTGTATCATGGCAAAATTTAAGTAGAATGCATCTTCTCATGAGTAACAAAAAGTAGTAACTGGCTGCCAGGTAATGTTCTTTTGAGGTTGAAAACTGCTTCTTCTGCCAAAGCAACTACTCCTACATGGGGACTGTGGAGAGTTATCAGTATAACTTGATACCTGACTACCCTCATGCTGGGCAAGGGAGGCCCCAAGCATGTGTGTGGCTGTCCCAGTGATGGACCAAGAAAATTTTATGTGATGGACCTGTGAAGCACTTCAGGATCATCAGGGATGAATCATGCTGTAAAATGTATCATTAATGTTACTAGATGTATTATAGACTTCTGTGATCTGAGACTGCTGCAGGCAGTGTGCTGGGAGAAAAGCTTTCCAGATTGTGCTCATGCAAATTTCTGTCTGTGATCACATTCATTCTGGTTCCCACTACAACATTACTTTCACACTCCTGTGTGCTGCTCACTCAGTCTAAACTTTTTGTTATTGCAGGTTGTATGACTACAACATAGCATCCCTTTGCTAACACCTTTACAAGGGTGAGAAAACATACAAATATGGAAATAAAGGCACAAGAAATCTAACGGATATGCTTATCCCAGGAAGGAGGTGGAGTTGGCCCTAACCTTTGCCTCCTGACTTGAACATGTGCCCTAACAGGTTACTAGATCAGGGCAGCTGTCAATTTATTCATGGCATTTAGCTCAGCTTGTCTTTTTGTTCTGAACCATTGTTTTATTCTGAACTGGGGATCTTTATAATTCAGACAAGAATTTCTGAAAGCTTGGAAAAGCAAATGTGAAATCTGACCTATTTTGAATCCATGCTGTTGTACTGTGGACAGTTAAGTCTCATCAACCCTGTTAATTCATGCAAACAGCATTTTGAAATGATTTAAGATTGATACAGTCATAAAATAGCCCTATAATAGGAAATGGAGGATGAGCAAACATATTCAACAAATGTTTTTTAAACATTGCAAGTGAACTGGAGAGCCAAGGTAATGGTAAGGAGACCTATAGCCAGTGACATAACCTGTGCCAAGAGCCTCAGAACAACCAGACTGTTTGGGATGTAGTGAAAAAGCAGGCAGTGCTCTAAAAAATGATAAAAGCAGGAAATCACAGGCAAATCCTGCATGAATTAATCCCACAGAAGTCAAATCCAAGAAATTGTGAGCAGTGAATCATCAGTAAAAGGGCACTTGCATGTAACATATGAGTTCAATTCACAGGTACCCAGTCTGTTTTTTAAAATTAAAATTTAAAATAGGTCAAAAATATTCAGTGTTCAGATGAAAGTTGAAAAAAAGAAGCTTTCAAGATCTCAAGTCTGTATTTTGAATGTTTGTCTAATACATCAACACAGGCTGCCTTGCCAGAAATATTAAAATACAAGTAAAAAGATCATAAATTAGTAAATTGTCAAGTGTTCTTAATATGTATTCTCAATGCCAGACATTTATAATAGTAAAAGCAGGTTACTTAAATAATAAGTGCCAGTTAGTACTCAGAGATCTCAGAACAGCTTTTCTTTAATACATAGAACAAACTAGGTTTGCTTCAGGAAAGCTATCCTGAAAGGAATAACAAAGATTTAACTAAGACACGTGAAAAGTTTCTGTATTTTAGGATTTCAATGTTCATTTAGAGAACTATAACACCATGCAGTAGAAATCTTTTATTAAACCAATGCACTCATGTATTTGAAATAAAATTATTGTTCAGTCACTGTATTTTGATAGACTAGACTCTGCACAGAGACAGGAGATAATGGATTGAACAGGATGTCCTTGAAGAAGAAGAGCTGCTTCAGATTACCTCTCTAATACTCAGGAGACATCCTCCTTCCAGTACTCGTCACAATTCTGAACGCTAAGAGGAAAGATGCACCCATGCTATCTGCTGTAACAAATCAGCTCCTGAATTACCTAACTGTAAAACTCACAGGGAAAAAATTAAATAATCTCTGCTTAAAAGATCTCAATGTCATTTTAAAATCTATTTAGGCAGATCAGCTCTGGTGCCTTTATAGCAGCTTAGCCATGTGCATTGTAAAGGCTCACTAGTATTGTTGCCATCACTGGTTTTGAAATGAGTACAGCACAAAGTTACTAAATCAGTTTTTGTCTTACAGAGCCATTTGGTTCATACTTTCAAGCAATTAAAGGAATTGATATACAGAGACTTTTAAAAGTAGGCAGGAGACAAAATTTTATGGACACAGAGAACTATAAAAAGACATAGATTACTTTTTGGAAAAAAAAAGGAAGCAGAGAAGATATGCAAGACATATTCTAACACCTGTTAAGGAGAGAAACTAAAAGTTAAAACTTTGGGTTACATTTTTAAAGACATTTTTCCAGCCTTTAACATAAGGGGTGCTAGAACAAGCCAACATTTTGTGTCGTAATAAGTATACAAAACATTTTCCTGCAGGCTTAGTAAAAATCAGAGAAACAGAATTTGTGTGCATACAAAGTCCTCAAAAACAGTGTCTTAGCACATATGGGAATTTATAGTCGCAAGATTAAAACTTGATGGGGTAATCAGTCCACTAAGCTTGCTGTGAAAAAAAAAAATCCCCTAATAAAAAATAGCACAACCCTCCCTCCCTCCCCTGCCCCCGTATCTATGTATTTTGAGTATTGATGTCTTTCCCTCTTTTCACTAAACCATGTGTATGTCTGTGTGTGTGGATGTCTGTACCCATCTCCCCACCTCATCTCTTCAGCCACCACTTTGTTACAAAGTCAGAAAGAGCTCTGCTGAAAGATCTTATTCATAGCAGGACCCAGTAATTCTGATGAAAGTACAGCAGCTTAAGGCAGATAAAATGGTGCTATTTCTCTCGATTATAAAAGTCTTAGGCCTCTCTATGGCCCAACACTTTACTCACCTACTTTGCATATCAATGTTGCACAAATGGCCTTGTTCATACTTAGAACAGTGTAGACTGAACTTACAGTTTTAGTCATTCGCACCACTCAGAAACTGTTTGAAGCATCTCTAGGAGAAAAAGTCAGCAAATTATTCTTTATTATATATTCACGATTTAGACTTGTTGAAGTTCTATTTCTCTCTCTCAAAAAAAGGAAAAGGTTTGCTTTCAGTTGAGAGAAACATAGAAGATCACACTGTTTTTCAGACCAATACATTCTGTTACCATTTCTAAATGCAGTTCTAATGAGAAAAAAGCAGGCTAGTTTGAGTCATGAGTCTTATAGGAAGACTTGCAGGAAAAGCTGTTTTCTTCAGGAGCAAATATCCTGCCATCTTAAAGTACCCAGTACAGTATAAAAGCTAAGATCAAGGTCTTTCAGTATCTTTTTTAACTCACGGTAAAAAAAAATTACTGCTACAGTGAAACTTATGCTATCTCTTTAGTTTCCATAGGCATCAATGAAAAAACAAGCTTCATGCTTATCTCTCTGAAAGTACATCTTCTCTTCTCTTACAGTCCATTGTGTCTCTGGCCCATGGACACTCCACACTGAGAGAAATAAAATACTGGCATTTTCAGGGAGAAGTGAGAAAATGATTTAGGCTTCTAAAAGAGTAGAATTCAAATAAACCAGGCATATCCAGGTATTAACAAGTCCTTTTATGATCGTGGGAAAGGATCAAATATGTTTAAGTCTAACCTAAAAATGATCCTGAATACTAATCAACTAATGTATTGTTAATAGATTCATCGCTTTTTCCTTAAGAAATTTAATACAATCATTTATTTATACACTGTTATACAAAAAACTCTTTGACTTGCCCCTTTCAAAAACATTTAAAGATCTGTGAAAAAAGTAATTCTTTCTAAAGGAGATGGCAACTCTGCTACATTATTGAAAGCAATAGTAAGGAACAACAACATTTAACAGTTTATAATTTCAAATATTGATCATCATAGTATGCTGGGCATGTAGAAGTTCTAACAGAGGAAGATCCTCCTATCTTTAGTCTCTTATATCAGGTGCTGCCAAGTGCATTTCTGATAACGGGTAAGATAATTAAACTGGAGTGTTAAGTCCACCTTGTTGTCACCTCAATGTGAATGTCCTGCCATACAGTTGACTTTTGTGGAGGTATCTCAGATATGTGGAGGTAGGATAGAGAAGGATAGAGAAGGATAACTGAGTGCCGGTCTCCTAGCTCCAGTGCTCACACTCTGGAAGAGAAGCAATGAGAATATATACATGCAGAATATAAGCAAGGCAAAGGTTTGACACTCATTCTTGAAGATTTAATTTTGTAGCCTTTGTCTGAAAGTAAGATTTTTCTGCAGTGCGTTACTGCTTCAAGCAAAGTCCAAAAGGCTTTCTTTTCTATACTGACCTTATGTAATGAGTAAAATATCAGAAGTAATGAAGTTGACAGGAACTTCACCTGTGTGTTTGAGCCTGTTTTAGTGAAAGCAGTGCTAAAACTCCTGTTGATTTTCTGGGGAAAACTGAAGCCTGAGGTCTATGATAGTTGTGAATACTGGTAGCTGGTAGATACCTGAATGTTGGTAGCTCTTTAATAACAGCTGTCTTCCAGATATAAAATATAAAAATACCCCTGGATTAGAAAGCAAGGTGGCAAATCCTACTGTCTGCCCGTAATTTCCATTATTTGTTTCAGTAAAATGTGCATCCTAAATACTACTCTGAATAATTCTTACTGGGTGCTAGGAAATGCTTAAAATCTGGCCACAAGTAAGGTTTTCATTACTTGGCCCGACATGAGTAAATTCAACATAGAATTGAAAGAAATGCAGTCCTTAAAACAGTACTGGGGGTAATGTTGTAGTTTCACCTCCATCCAAAGTTATATCCAAAGTTATAATTGGTGTATTGTAACCACACCTAAATATATCAAAGAACCAATGTGAGCAGACCAACTGCATCTCCCAAAAATCACCTGCTATAACCTGCAGACATCTAAAAACAAGTCAGAAAAAAGTACATTATTTTTAAAAGAAAACTTTATTCTTCATACAAACCTGACTGTTACAGAGCATGAGGCATCATTAACAAGGTGATATGACTTTTCTTAAATCAAATAATATTGCTTCATGAAAGTATCCAATGGAGTTAGTATCAACTCTTTTCTTTGTTTTCGCCTGGATGGAATGTATATGTGTTTTGATATCAACTCATCTCCTTTAACTGCTAGCTTAGCCAGCATGTTATATGAATAACATCTTTGTCGGGTAAATCCACCACAGGTACTAAAATCAGAGCTGGGGTCTTCTCTTCCAGATATTTTTCAAGGTATTCTTGCAGTCCTAAAATAGAAACAAAACAACTAATTAATCCCCCATGTCTTATTATATCCTATCTCTTAAGAATGATTTTTAAATACTTTTCTAAAAATTATTGTCAAGTAGCAATTAACAAAAAAGGAAATGAAATACAACTCTTAAATCTTCACTTTATATAGAAGGAAAATCTCCCACCTCCATTTCGACTAAATTGAGATTAAGATTAATTTTGTTGCCTTAGGCCAGAAGTCAACAAAACAGTTAAACGCATATTTCTCAACCTCGAGTGAGTGAGTGAGTGATCTGTTGATTACAGATACAGAGAACTGAACTAGAGCAGGTAGTAAAAATACCAAAAGGCCAGCTTTCAAATTCAATTCTTTGTTATTTTTGATATTTGGATTATCAGCACATAGTTGTCTGTAAATGGAACTCTTCTCTCAAGTCCCATTGTGGGACATCAATCAAAAGAGAAGTTAAAGTGGGCCATTTTTAAAAAACATTATGAACTTGATTTCAATTTGTAATCAGTGGATGCATGCCATCTTGAAGACATAATGGAGGAAGTCCAGGAATGGCAACATATATGACTGAATATCTGGAATTACAGCAAGATTCAAACTGCTAAAAATACAGAATCTGGCTACAAGAAGCTCTAATAGGACTGGTATGTGTGGCAGACATTTGCAAATTTAAAAGTCCACTGTGGGAACAGAATGAATGATTGAGAAGATCTAATTAGAATACAGAAGAAAAGTAAAGAATGGAAAATTTAAACCTGGCATCAAGACATTCTTGGTTGTGCTCACTCTCAGTGAACATGCTAGAAATCAAGCCACACAGAACCCTAAAGAAAACTACTGAAAACCTGCTGAATGACCCACATTTCCTAATGATAAGGTATAGCCTGCAAAGGTTCTTGTTTCAATAACTTATTTCTGTCATCAGCTTCTGGGATTATGGCAATTCTTTATAACACTAAGCAATCTTGGCTAGAAAGGGTGTAAAGAGGGCAGAACTTGCAGACTGTCAGAGCTTTTTTTTTTTTTTTTGGCGTCACTGCCTGTGAAACTGCGAATAGGCAGTTCAGTCAAAGTGTTACCTCATCCAGGATAAAACAGGAATTTTGCAATTGTATTCACTGAAGCCAAAACTCCTCTTTTTATCTGGCAGCAGTAACATAAATTAATGTAATAATGGCAATGCTGCCTACAAAACATTGCAAACACAGTACCAGTCTTCTGAAATTCTGCTGGCTTCCTTTTGTATAAGCATCATTGACTTTGGAGGTGAAGACAGACAAAGGTGAGCCAAAGATCAACAGTGATCTCAAAGGTCAAAGGACTTCTTCATCTGGTGTGTAAAAAGGAACTCATTCTCTGTATTACAGATATTCAGCAGTGACCTGGTAATTAACTATCAACTAGCATTTTTCTTGAAAAATTTGACTTCAGGAAACTTTATGGCTATGCTGACTCAGAAGTCATTAAGTGGAAGGGGTAAAGACAAGCCACCTCAAAATCATTGATTCCACCCTATTAAAATTACATTTCTTTTTTTCATCAATTAACATTGTGAAAATATGATTTTAGACTTCAATGTTTTATGCACTTGCTTAAAAACTGGGAATCAGTGCTAAAAGCTAACAATACAAGTACAGGTATTCCTTTTAAAGGGAGAATTTTAAAGTGGGGCTATCTGGAAACAGAACTCCAGTCTTTGGTCGGTTTGAGGTGGCTAAAATAGCCTTAAATATTTACATTTGAATGTGCCCTAGTGGACTTGCTTACCAACCAGGAAGAGCCACCTCTCCTAACGACCAGTGCCTTTTCTATTGCCAGTGCCTACATGCATAAATGAAATGTGGATAAAAATCTGGGACATATGCCTCTAAATATTTTACAAATCAATTAGTTTGATATGAAAGCAGTGCAACTTAGATGTGCATATTTATACACTTAAAAATTGTGGATTAAAGTCTGCTTATGCAAACTTCCCCTAAAAAGCAGAGATTGGATTTTCTAAAACAGTAAAATTGTCTCATGGAAGACAATGCACAATTAGCAATTCTGTGGCAATCTTTGCAATTATAACAAACTAAAATAATTGACAGCTCTGTATTTTAACTGCTATAATAAGTGACTCTAAATCTTCCAACACTAATTGTATATTTTTAATGATGGGAAATTATATTTATGCTATTTATATTTTTTTAATCATTCAAAATATGCTTTAGATAAATAAGAGCCTTGGCCATGAGTGTTTTCTGAATATGTAACTCTTTGTTTAAATACAAAGATTTCCAAAAATGTCCTTCCTTTTATTATTATTTCTTTTATATGGGAATGCTTGTTCATTTGTGCACCATACTTGTAAAAGCTGATTTTAAAAGCTAAAACAAGTAAAGCACAAAGGGTTACAGTGAGTGTGGAGGTTTAATAGAGACTATAGATGGCTGATGTCAGTCTCAAAGTTATTTAAACTGCCCTGATACAGAATGTTTAAGTACAACCAAAACCAACTGATTATCAAGCAGTAAACAAGTGGTGTGCATTGTGGATGTTTGCTTTTCCTGTGGGAGTCCACACTAATTATACTATAGCCATGTTGCAGCACACTTGCAGTTTTATGGAGACAGCCAGGGACTCCTGAGGTAACACAAGTCAACAGGAAAACATGAAGGAAATATCTCAAAGAAATTAAGGGTTATTCCTCTAGAAAGTTGACACAGCCAACAGCCTAGCTGAGGTGCCTTTACACCAATGCATGCAGAATGTAAACAGGAAGAGTTGGAAGACACCATGCTGCCTGAAATCTATGTCCTTGTTGCCACTACAACACAAGTCAAAGTGGGCCCATGGGAATCTCATGGGTTTTAACAAGACCAAGTGCTGCTGCTGCACTTGGGTCAGGACTACCCCCGGTACCAGCACAGGCTGGGGATGGACAGATGGAGAGCAGCCCTGCCCAGAAGGACTTGGGGGTGCTGCTGGCTGAGAGGCTGAACATGAGCCAGCCATGGGCACTGCCAGCCCAGAGAGCCAAGTGTGTCCTGGGCTGCATCCAGAGCAGCGTGGGCAGCAGGGCAGGGAGGGGATTCTGTCCCTCTGCTCTGCTCTGTCAGACCCCGCCTGCAGGGCTGTGTACAGCTCTGGGTACCAGCACAGGAAGGACAGGGATCTGCTGGAGTGACTCCAGAGGAGGGCCATGAATATGATCAGAGGGATGGAGCACCTCTCCTGTGAGAAAAGGCTGAGAAAATTAGGTTTGTTCAGCCTGTAAAGGAGAAGGCTTTGGTGTGATCTTATTGTGGCCTTCCAGTATCTAAAAGGGACCCTACCAAAAAGATGGAGAGAGACTGTAGTGATAGGACAAGCGGGAAATGGCTTCAAACTGAAAAACAGTAGGTTTAGATATGATATTAGGAGAAAATTCTTTACTGAGTGTGGTGAGGCACTGGAACTGGTTGCCCAGAGAAACTGGATGCCCCAGCCCTGGAAGTGTTCCTGGCCTGGTTGAATGGAGCTCAGGGTAATCTGCTCTAGAGAAATGTCTCTGCCCATATCAGGGGGTTTGGAACTGGATGATCTTTAAGGTGCCTTCCAGCCAAACCATCCTATGATTTTATGATTGTAAGTACATGAAATTTGCTCAAAGCAGGTGAACTTCATCCTGCAAGATGGATGCCCCTTTGTGTCTTCCTGCACTGCTATGCTTTTTTTCTTTTTTATTTCTCTTTTGTTTTTTTTTTTTTTTTTTTTTTTTTTTTTTTTTTTTTTTAACCTGGGTACAGCTGAGGAATATGGACATAACTAAAACTTACAAATGAAAAAAACTTATTCGGTGTCTTCCGGCATTACAATCTATTCCTGCCATTTCTTTGTGAAGACAGGATACTGAAATCAATAATTTGATGATCTCTCATGCTGACTTAGCAGCCCTTTTATGTAACATCGCACAAACTAAGAGTGTAAGCTATTGTTTTTAAAGGTGATTTTCATACTAGGTAGAAAAAACAGTGCTCTGAAATGACTCCTAAAGGGTCATTCCAAAAGACTAGGAGGTTATTTTTATATCTTTGCTGTCACTGGTCTCAGGAGGATTTGGGGAATATCAGGTGAGGCCACAGAATCCACAATTCAGGTCCACAAATCAGGTCCTGTTATTGTTGCCATACTCTTGCTTCACTGTATATTTGCAGGGGAGAAGTAATCTAATAGCTCACATGGAGAAGGAAAATGGTAACAAAAAGGAAAATGGTAGCAAGAAGGAAGATCACATTTAGCCCAGTACATAAAAAATCACTTTCATATTACTACTATCTTTCCTTCACTTTTTAACCAAAAGATACTGTTATATTGGTTAGAGCAGGTTTTTAAATCCCTGAGCTAATAAAGCTCCATTGCTTCTGCTGCAGAGATTTGACATTGCAGCATGTACTTTGAAAAGATGCATCAGAGGGGATCAGGTTCCTAACAGTTGACTAAGAGTTCCAGTCCCAAAAGATCTGCCCCTGGTGTGCAGAACACTTAACCCTTCGACCAGTACCAACATGACTATTCACAAATTATTGATGTCCCTAAATCCCTGGCAGATTGCAGACAGTTCTTGTCTCCCTTGAAGCCAAAGCATATGGTCACTAATGAGATGGATTAAAAATACATATACACATTCAGGGCTTTGCCACATGAATGTAAAGCCACAGAAATGTTAGAAGGTGATTGAACTGGACTGAACACTGTTAAATACATGATTAGCTTGTTATGGATCATTTCCATTGATCTATATACAGTTTCACAGCACAGTTTAATTAAAGCTGTCTGGAACAAGCCTCTGCCTTAAATAATCAGGCAGTGCAATGAAAAGGTGAAACCGGAGGAACTGGAGATGCCCCTCCCTTTCTTAAACATCCAGCTGACTGTCTCTGTGTTGTACAACCACAGCAAGAACAGAAACTTTAAAACATTGCTTTAAAACATTGTCTCTTTTTACAGTCCAGGGTTTTTCACACATTTTTCTTAATACAAAATGATGTAGTGGAATATAAGATTTGGGAAAAAAAACTTGCATAGTTTGCTTGCATCATTGCAATTAATGCCTTTCTATCCAAAATAAAATCAAACCCCCTGAACAAGAATATACTATTGGAATATAAAAGGAAGTCACTTGGCAAAATATGACTTTGTGCTGATTTCTTTTTTTCTTGCAGCTGTAAGGATTTTAACTCACAATATGGATATTTTTCACAGTTCAGTGCTTGGTTTTTCATGTGGTGCCTTATGCTTTTCGTTATTATTCTTGATTACATTATTTCACGTTGGCCATTGTACTTTTAAGGGACTGGTTTTTCAAAACTGATGTAAGCTCCTTCATGGAATACTGATGATGTACTTCAGTCACTCTGGCCTAGGATATTTATCTGAATACAAGTTAAGCAGTTGCCTTGAATTGCAGGGGAATCTGTTATAGCCATGATACATGAGACAAATGACCAGTAGGAGTTTGGATAAGGCTGTGAAACCACTTTAAACCTGTGATTTCCTATGGCAGTCCTTGGAATTGTGACTATAAAACAACTTGCATTCTTTGCTACATGACTTTCATAACATAATCTGTGTGGTTGAGATTTTTTAAACTGTGTCTAGATTTCTCTCCCTTCCTTCAATGACAACAGCTGATGAATGAGCTTTCCTGTTGAATGGTGAAATACACAATAACATTTGTTAACAAAAATGTAACTGGTATAATTTAGACACACATACCACAAAAATAAAAAAAAAAAGAAATTACAGAGGGAATGTAGTTGTGGTTGGAACTCAAGTCATATGCCTGGTCAGTTGCCAAAGCAGCCAAATCTGCACGTCTGTATTTGCAAAGAATTCTTTCATAAAAACCTATCTCCAAGAATTCCTCACACAGACCCATCTATACTGACAGACTTCTTTCACCTCACACTAAACTAGTTTTAGTTGTAACAATGAAAATACCTTCTTCAAGTAACCACCTAACAGATGAAAATACAACCTGTACTGGAAGCACTAAGGCCAACGTTAGCCATCCTCTTTCAGCTTGTTCCTAATATTGGAGTGCCATTTTAAATTATTGCAACCTCTTTTGTGAAGGATATGGTAATTAGGCTCCAGACTGATAGGAGCAGAGCATTCACCAAATCATGGAATCATTAAATAGGGAACCTCAAAAGCTCATCTAGTCCACTCCCCTCCCCTGCAACAAGCAGCGCCATCTTCAAACTGACCAGGTGGTTCAGACCCTCATTCAACCTGACCTGAAAAGTTTCCAGGGATGAGACATCAATCACCTCTCTGGGCAACCTGTTCCAGTATCTCACCGCCCTCATTGTGAAAAACTTCTTCCTCATATCTACTCTGAATCTACCCTCTTTTAGTTTAAAACCATTACCTCTTGGATAAGGGGCACACTATCACTACAAGCCCTATTAGAAAGTCTCTCCTATCTTTCTAATAAGCTCCCTGTACATATTGAAGGCCAATAAACAATCTCTCAAGAGCTTCTCCAAGCTAAACAACCCCAACTATGTCATTCTTTCCTCACAGGAGAGAGATGTTCTACTCTGACCATTTTGTGGCCCTCCTATGGACCTGCTTCAACAGGTCTGTGTCATTTTTGTGCCAAGAGGAAAATCTGCTATAAAGACAATACTAGTGCTCTGTTATATTTTACTGCTAGTCCTGTTTGTGCAGTGGACTTCTTGTCCCTTTGGAATCTATCCCAAGCCTAAAAGTTCTAGCAATGTTTTTGAGCAAGCTACAGTGAAAACATAATGAAAGTTGCTCTAGGCTTGATGGGTACCCACAGGAGTTGTAGCAACTCTTCCTACAGCTGAGCCAATGAAAAGAAATGAGGAAAATGAGCTGTGTTTCCCTGCATTCCATACTGATAACTCCTGCTCTCAGATTTAGCGAGAGGTTGCAAAATGCAGCAGTCATGGACCTTACTGTTCATGTGAGATACAAGAAAAATGAGTGATTGGCTTATCTTAATCCACACTACTAAGTCAGTCAGGATGCCTGAACTCTGCACCACCAGCAGCAAGAGGAGAGAGACAGCTGGTGTAAAATGATCAACTCTGAAGGAATCCAGAGCCTCTTCCTCTCCCAGCCTCACAAGCCTCTCTGCTGTTCCTCTGTTTCAACAGAAGGGTGTGGGAAAGAAAAAGGACTCACTCATAACCAGAGAGGGCAATAACATTTATAGGACGCTCACTTTTCTAGAGCTGAGTCACTTGGCTGAGTAACTGCAGGAGTCTTTTTAGACTGTAGCTCATGCATTTTTTTTTAGCATCTGAAAGAAAATTAGTAGACAAAACAGTTATTTTTAGTATTGGTTTGATTGTGGGCCTGTCAGCCTTGGTGATGCATCTCTTTTATCAAGCTGCCACAATATCTTGTTTTGTTTTCAGAGCAAAGTTTGATTAAAGACCAATTTCAGAAAAGTTACTCACTGTGGGCGTTAATTAGTGCTTCCTGGCCTCTGCGGGGTTTATCTTATGATCTGTTTCACTTACCAAACCCTGTAATTCAATTTATATGAAGATAGGAATGAACCAACCCCTTTTCTGTTCTTCTGAAAGCTTCTGTTTAACTCAGTCCTGAAAGAACCTATCTCCTATCATTCCCTAATAAGGAATTCTAGTTTCTAGCCTTTTAAAATCAAAATTAAAGCAGTATTTCACATCTATAAAGACTTTTCAACTAATGAACTGAGAAAGAGCTTCAGAAGGGGGTAGGTAAACTTTAGGAAGCTTTTGCTTCTAAGTAGTGTTTTCAGTGGTGCTCAAGTATACTGTGCATCTTAGAAAAAACTGGTAAACACCTTTTTCTCTTCCTCTGCATCTTTCTGGGAGTGGAGCATTGTCATTCTGTACGAGAAGGTCGCTGATGTTGCCCTCCTCCTCTCTCATTAGAAGACAAGAAAAGCCTTTTGACTTTCTGAAAGCAAAAGGCCAGCTACTAGGTCAAAAATATTAAAATGGTGGTTGATGAAGAAAGACTTAATAGTACTGATAGGTAAAAAGTAGCAGGTGGAAGTGAAATTTATAACATGATATAGGTAGGTAAAATTAGGAACTACTGTATAAAATGAACAAAAAGAAAATGCCATTGGGGTACTATACAAATACAAGCAGACAAAAAAACTCCCAAAAAACCCAACACAACCCCAAAACAATCCAAAAGCAAACCTGACTTACGTACATGGAGTATATGAAGCTAGGTTGAATAAAACATGAAACCAAGAGTAGTAAAGAGACCAAACCTGTGGAAGAGAAGAAGACCTAAAATGGTCTTTTTTTTTAATAGTAGACAGCCTGCACAGGAAAACTGAGGCTGGGTGAGGCAAAATATTCAAGCAGACACTACTATCTTAAAACATCCTTTTCCAAGTATACATTCTTTTGTGAACTTCCTCTCAAATTTTGAAACCTAAACTTCATCTTATTTGTAGTATGGACTTAGGCTTGTAGGAATGCTTCCTAAAGTTGTAGTTTAGGAAGAGAAGAAAAGAAAATAAGGCAATGATAATCATAAAATATATTAATATTTACAACAATTACAATTTCAGACCCAAATGCCATCCCTAAAACAGCTATAAACCACCCAACTTGAGTAGTTACCTTCCAAAGTGCACACAGTACCAATCCAGTTAGGTATGTTATCATGCACATCAATGGCAAGTTGCAGAAATAAATGTGACTCTTTTAAAGATAAACAAATGTTGCTGAGCTCCTCCATGTATTAGTTAGGGCTGTTTCTCAAAAGGAAGAATTAAGAACTGGCCTCCATAATAATTCTTTTAAGATGCTGGCTACATCTTAGCAAATAGCAGAACATGAAAACTCATCGCCGTGTGTTTTCCAGTGCTCTGTTTTTAGTCATGTCCCATATACAGACTGAGAATTGGCCTCTACTAGGTTATAAATGTGCACTTTTGTTTAAAATGTCATTAGCCTTCTGCACTAAATAAAGAAACACTCAAGCATGCCCTTCCAATACTCACAGTGAGGTCTAAAAATAAATTCAAAGAGAACAGAGGACTAAACTTTCCAAGTACAATCACTCAGTGAAGAACTTGAGCTTTTTCTAAAAGCATGACAGAGTGCAAAGATCACAAGCCTGTTTTCCCTGTGTGCTATCCTTCAACCCTGTAACGATCCAATCTCTTTATGGGGTGGATGGTTATTGAATTTGTATGTCAGCTGTGTCCAGAATCTCCGGGGAGGACGGGTTGTAATGACACCAAGCAGGGATGAGTTATGAATGGAGACAGATTATTACAAACATAGGAAGCAGTGAGGACCCATTTTTCAGGAGGCATTAAGGAATGTGCTTCCCAGTATGTGTATGTACTTGTTCACTCATATAGTCTCACCTGAATGTGCCTGTGTGGGCAGACTGAACCACAGGATTCACTAGAGGCTCACACACATGTTTTTGTTGTACTCTAAATCAGATAAACATGTACTTCAGTTTTTTTTCCCTCCAGATTAGTTGAAAACTTGGTGTGAAAATGATCAACTGCAACAGCACCTGTGCAGTAATTATTGAACTTGGTTTATCACCCTTGGGTCAAATTACAGCTACTGACTCTTGGCCCATAGTCCAGGAGCATGAGATGCGCAGATTTGCGAGCTGTGGGACAGTTGGTTGCTGTGCCCTTCAGGTAGGGTTGGGGACACTGGTGGGGCAGCGTGTGTGGGAAGCCCGGCTGTGCCTGCTGGTAATGCAAGAACTTTTATCTCTAGGGCCTGTCAATCTGGCACCTTTCACAAGTGTTAAATTCACTTAAGTATATTTTTTAAGAAGCTGTCATGAGACATACTGAAGCAAATATGTCCTTCAGTGGTTGCACATGGACTAAGTTGTAACAATGTTTGTTAAGTGCTTTGACATCCCCAAGTGATATGTTTGGTACAGCTTCCACATTTGTTCGTTTACTGAAGTCTGCTAAATAGTCTTCAAAGTCAGTGGGTTAAAGAAATACCTGAGTGGACACAGTGCACCCAAAAAGTTTGACCACAAAGAGATGTTTATATAACTAGAGGACATCACATACATCTGCTGGTAGGAGAATTTAGTCTACAAGTAATAGAAAAGCTTTCCAAAAGATGTGGTAAACATCTTTCATTGGGTACAGAGAAGATCATGTTGTACTTGCTTTATATCAAGTTAAGCTGCGATCATTTAAAATAATACTGATGGAATAATAGTTTTCAGTTTCTAGGCCAGATTCTCAACAACTTTAAATGGTAGCTATGCTAATTTACACCTGCTGAGGAGATTGCATGGTAGATTATATATTTATATCTAGTACCATTGCAAACTAATGATGTTATTTCTAATGTTTACCATTGTAAAGAACTCTGAAAATTTAAATCAGTCCCCTGCACTAATGCAAACAGTGTATTCTAACAGCAACAGATAAAAGTGCACTGAACATGTTAAACACATTATTAGGTCGATGAAGATCATTCATATTGATCCAAGTCTGGCTTCACAGCAGTTTAATCAAAGCTGCCTGGCAAGTGTAACAGAGTGGTCATGGCATTCACTGCCTTTTGTGCTGAGTGAGCCAACAAATAACTAAAATTTCATTACTGCTGCAACTGATAACTTACATAAAATTAGCAGAGCAGGCTTAAAAAAAGGGTAGACCAGTATTTAGAGGTGGAAAAAAATCCAGGTTCTGTTTTAATGGGGAAACTGTGCTGCCAGAGGTTGCTGATGATCCACCCAGAAATTTGTGGGCTCTTGATAGCCACACTATTTAATTCCCCTAGATATGACAGATTTACATTAATTGGATTTTTATCCCATATGGCAGTGACCCAAGATATCAGTACCCTCTTACTCCCTATAGCCAAGTAACAAAAACAGAGGGATGAAAGTCTTATGTTCCTTCTCATGGCCTCCAAGGATGACAAATAAATCTCAGTGCTAGTGCTTCCTGTGTAATGTGAGCTCATAGTTTGTTATGGAATTGGGAACAGGAGCTTGGGAGAGTAATTCAGCTGTGTCAGCCAACAGCAAAATGAAAGAAAAAGGGTCTATAACTTGGCCACATAGCGATCTGAGCTGCAAGTCATTTTTGCTCTAACTTGAAGTTATTAATAGCATAATTTACAAAAGCCTTCAGCAAGACTTACGTGTCATTTTATCAGGCACTAAATAAACACTAAATAACAGACAAAGTCTACCACCAAGAGTTTACCATTGACACAAAAAAACCTGAGAGCTGAAAAGGGGACATAGACAGGTAGGAGACTGAGCCATAGAAAACAGTGGAAGAGTTACATGATTTGTTGAGGTAATTTGTAGAAAAGCCAGCAACTGACCCCAAATGCTGACCCAGCATACACCCCTTCTCTTCAGAACATACCACAGTGAGGGCACTTACAAACAACATTACAGTGGCAAAGAACTGAATCATCCTTTTGCTAGGGCTGCTCTTGGATCGCTGGAAATTAAAATCACAGTCCCAGAAGAGCAGTGCTGCACACGTTCCACCTGCTCTGCTGTTAAACAACTTCACTGCTTGGAGACCTCTGCACTTCTTCCACCATCAGTAGGTGGGGTTGTTTACAGGTCATTTGGAAGTTACCTGTGGACTTTATGACAAAATATTCTATTATCTCTGTCATAAAGCTATACATCTAAATGCATTATGATTTCTTACTGAACATGGCTATATATTTTATACTACAGTGTATCAGGAAAGTCTCTAATGAAGTTAAACTATCACACACACACATATATATATTTAAAAAGAAAGATTGTTTCTTCACTAAAATACATGGTCTCAAACATCTGTTTTTTTTAAAAAGAAAACCCCTTTGTACAATGCCTTTTGGGATTACACAAACTGCAGTGCTTTCTGTAACTCTTAGATTTTGTGTGACCGTAAAGTACACAGCATAACCCAGCAGTAAATGGAAAAGCTGCCCAGATCTGGCCTGTTGCTTAGAGATTTCAGGTTCACCCAGGAGGATCAGCCCCTAGACCCGTCAGGTGGGCCAGGACCCACAGGTAACCAGTTAGTCAGCAGCACTGACAGCTCCTCTGCTGGATCACTGGTTGTTCTTTTGACAGCAATTTCTGCTTCTGGAGCCTTAAGCTACATTTCTGTTAAGAACTAGGTTAGCTCAAAGAGATACTGGATTAATGAAATTGAAGATGCACAGAACAAAAATGTATGTGGTGCTTTAACCACTTTTAAGAAACATGAAGTGCAAGTGATGGAAGGGTGACCTTTATCTTTTCTACCAACAGAAGCCCAACCTCTCAGGCATAGTGAGAACATAAATTATCCTTGTGCTCTGTTCTGTTTAAAGATGTGATCTTTAAACAGCATGAGATGTGGTTTTAACAACTTTGCAGTATAGGTTGAGAGAAATAAATTGTTTAAGAAGAGATGTCAGTTTTAAAGTAAAGCTAAGATGCTCACACAGCCGTCTCTTTGGTTTAACACTGATACTTTATGTCCTGGGCCTTCAATCCCCAGGGAATGTCATACATGGAAATCACCACTAGAGTGGTGTCACCAGTATCTTCTACTCTACATTAGCTGAATGAGTTAACTTCTCTTTTTAAAACGCTTCTCTTGCAAGGTAGTTTTTCAATTACACCACTGTTAGGAAGATTCAATAGAATGAGGCCATCACCTCCTTTTCTCTTTTGCAGAAAGCCCATTTTGGTAGAAAGTAATGCAACAAAATGTGCTCTGCCCAACTGAATTTCTGCCAAATAATTATGCAGGGCAAAGAAAATTCATCAGCAACCAAAAAGGTGAAACAGGAAAGTCCTAAAGGAGGAGGATGATTACTATTATTATTAATCATCATCATTTAATCAGTTTCATTTTTGACTTACCAGGAGTAAAGCAGCAGAATAAAGGAAAATTAAATAGTTCTTAAAATTAAATAGTTCTTAAAATTTATGGTCAGAACTTAATTCTAAATATATTTGTTTCTCTTTGTAGTAGTTACTAATTTTGGTAAATCTAGCACTTTTAAATGATACTAATATAAATACCACCAGATTCAAATTATTGGTATATTTCTTCAGTAAAGCATAGCACTGAAGAATAAAATACTACTTGACTTGCTTAAAATAAAAAGTTGGTTATCCATTTCCGTCAGAATTCTAGCTTTCCCTCAGAGGAAATCTGGAAGTTTTAAATACACTGATCCTTTGCTTTGCCACAATTCTCTCTTTTTGACCTCTTACATATATTTTTGTCTACTGACACATTTTTGATGATTTGTTTCTAAATTATAATTCTGATTCTAAATTCATTTTTCTTAAACCGCTTGCCACAATTCTTTACAAAAATCTATATGCAGTTTCATTCTTAAGGCCAACCAAGGATTTACAATATGCTAAACTGGGCAAAAATTCTGTAGTAATCAGCACAATATATTTTATACTCCATCACAATAATTTTTTCTGTCTCCACATCAATATAACTTTTCCTGCTTTTTACAATGGTTTACAACTTAAATAATTTAATACAACAGTTGTTATATTTTTATTGCAAGCTTATAAAACTTGCACGGTAAGTCTCTTGCATGCAATATATTAAATAAAGGAATGACAGAGAAGAAGGGGAGCTGATGATTACTAGAACTGTAACTCAGGTTCTGAATGTGTCATAAAGTGCTTCTGGCTCACTTGCATTCTGCACATCTTGTCAAAGTTCCTCAGTTCATACTCAGTTCTTGCCTGTTACTCCAATGTTGATATAGGTAAAACAAGGATTTCACGTTTCAGTCAATTGATGAAGAGATGATCAAGGGGAAAGGACCCAGTATAAAGATCCAAGGGGCAGGAATGCCACTGCCAGCTCTGCCACTGAGTTGCTGGAAAACCCTGGGCTATTTATTTGTCTAGATGAACATGTATAGAGCTATGCTGTATTTAATTTTGCAAAAGGTTCAGTGGTGTATAAACACACTTCTTAAGTGTAAGGCAGAACCTTTCTGTCTCATTTTTGTGTTTCTAAGCAACTGAAATACTCGATCCTTTGTAAAATAAAACTCCAGATTTCATGCTTCCATGTTGTAGAATAAAAAAAGTACTTGCCTGTCTTTGTGAAATGCTTTGAGATCACTTGATGAATAATTGTTACTGCTTTAGTACATCTGAGAGCTTATGTAAAAGATTCTGCTTCAATAAAACTCTTTAAAATTATGTTTTACATTAGAGACCCACTTTAAATATTTTTACAGACACAGTTCTGTCCATCTCTACAAAGTAGGTCACTGTATATCCTGTATATCCACAAGAACATATAAGTCTGCTACTTCTAAAACCCCTTTGCTGATAGTTTACATAAAAATAATAAATAATGATCTAAATTTATGTCAGAAGTAAATTTTACATACTTGGAAATGCTACATGCATTTCTATTTCAATTTCTATCTTTCTATTTCTGTAATTATTCATATTTTTGAAACTCAGGATAAAAATTTAAACTATCTGTTGTAAAGATTCTAAGGCAAAGCTTGATTAAAAACATCCAGAAGATATTTTTGATGGCTTGGCCCAAAAATACATAATTCCTCTAAACCACTTACCTGTGTAGTCTTAATGTTGCTAATGAAAAGACTCTTTGTCTAGATGATTAAGATTTCTTGATAGAAAGGCATGTGACCTCTAATAGATACAACATAGACAGCTGAGAGAAACTTACAAACATTTCTTTATGTAGAAAAATACGGTAAAAATGCAGATATATGAATATTAATTTCTGAATTATGTTGCTGTGATTTCAACCCTTGCCTACATGAGCCACTCATTTTGCACGGTGAAGAAATACAGATGTCTCCATACTCCCTGAGACTTTGGTTTTTGCTTGCTGCTTGAATGGTGCAATGTGAAAATTACAGTAATTTCACGACCATAAGGCGCACCGGACTATAAGGCGCACCCGCCGGGAGTTGGCAAAATTCGCAACTTTGTAGATCAGATAAGGCGCACCGGACTATAGGGCGCACTTTTTTTTTGCAGCGAGGCTCCGCCCCCAGCTCCCTCCGCGCGGTTGCTGGCCGAGGCCCCGCCTCAACCCGGCAGTCATTGGCCCCCGGGCCCGCCTGTACCTGGCAGGGGCGGTGCCGCGGGGCCCCAGGCCCGCCTGCATCCGGCGGGGCCGGGGCATGGCCGCCACCCCTCCGTGCTGCCTCTCCGGGGCCGGGCTATGGCCGCCGCCCCTCCGTGCTGCCTCTCCGGGGCCGGGCTATGGCCGCCGCCCCTCCGTGCTGCCTCTCCGGGGCCGGGCTATGGCCGCCGCCCCTCCGTGCTGCCTCTCTGGGGCCGGGCTATGGCCGCCGCCCCTCCGTGCTGCCTGCACGGAGCCGGTGGATGCCTGTGGAGGGGCGGCTCTGCCTCCACGAGGCCCGGGCGTGCCTCTAGAGGGGCCGTCCCGCCTGCACGGGGCCGGTGGGTGCCTCTGGATGGGCGGCTCCGCCTCCACGGGGCTGGAGGGTGCCTGTGGAGGGGCGGCTCTGCCTCCACGAGGCCCGGGCGTGCCTCTGGACGGGCCGTCCCGCTTGTACGGGGCCGGGGCGTGCCTCTAGAGGGGCCGTCCCGCTTGCACGGGGCTGGGGGGTGCCTCTGAAGGGACGGCTCCGCCTGCACGGGGCCGGGGCGTGCCTCTGGAGGGGCGGCTCCGCCTCCACGGGGCCAGGGCGTGCCCGCCCCTGCTCCGCCCCACCTCCACCTGGCAGCCATGGCCCTGCCGGCTCCCCCCCGTGGCTCGCAGCTCGCACTTCCGGGTAGGCAATTTTTTTGAACTTTGTCCATCAGATAAGGCGCACCGGACTATAAGGCGCACTTCCAGGTTCCAGGGAAAATTTTAGTCAAAAGGGTGCGCCTTATAGTCGTGAAATTACTGTAATTATGGAAAAAAAATCAGCATTGAACTCCTAGATTAAGCAGCAAGATTATTTTTTCCTCAAAATATAAAACAAAAAAATAAAACTTGGAGGACAGGTATGCTTGTGAACTTTAAAAACTTCAAGGAAAATATCTAGAAGATTGCAACTCAGTTTCATTTGATTGTTACCTTTCTCCTTCTCTTTAAATATCTTATCTACGATATTTGCTTTTGTATGTTTACAATTATAAAGGAAGTTAGATCAAGTAATCTGCATTATGTGATGGATTTTAAGAATTAGATTAAGCTCCCCCACTCCATAAATGGATTCATGCTTAATTGGTTGAATAGTGTTTGAGAACTCACAAAAAATGTGCTGCATGTAGTGTTCTGATTTTTATTTATTGCCTATCAAACCAGAAATCTACTCACCAAAATACTGTTTCCAATAGAAGGAGACAAACTGTGGATCCTTTGCAAAGTACTCAATAAGGGTAGGCACACTAGGAATAAATAATTTGGAAGGAGGGAAAATCTTCTAAGAAATAAACAAGAAAACATCCTTGTAATCTGAATCATTAACTCCTTAGGCCAGCCTAAACAGACAACAGAATCTCTAAAGGTTGAGCTAACTTCCATATGGAAATATCTAGAAGTCATCCATTACTATTGCTGCTTTTCCATATAACAGACACTGAAATCAATACGCTGCATTGGTTCAGTAAATTTGTCTCTTAACAAGTTAATAAAACAGTGATCCCCACATAGTCTTTCTATCAAACTTCTCATAGAAAAAAAAATGAGAATATTAAATGTGCTAGGATAGGGAAGATCTGCTCCATTTGCTCTGCAATGATAATCTTTTACAAAAGAGGATTTTTATTATTAATTCTTTGCCTTCTGGGGATATTATAATTTCCTAGAATGTAAAAATGCCTTAAGCACAGCAATTTGCTGAGCTAGACTGAATTTCAGGATGTTTCAAATGAGCAGATAAACAACTGCATAATAAGCAATTATTAGATCAAGACTGTACAGTACAGATATAGCAGTGAACCAGCCAATGGACAAGCAAGCAGCAGATACTGTTTTTAAAACTAAGAGTAAGTGATGCTTTGACATGCATCACAACATATCTGTTAAGAATTAAAAACCCTACTGCTTATTTTTTCTTTAGAAATGCAGATTATTTTTGCAATCAAATCCTTGGGGTCTTAATCATTGGACACATCCCTTAGCACATGAATAATAAGGAGTTTACAGGCTGAACATAACTCATGTTAAAAATGATTAGACTAAATTTTTTTTTCTATTAAATAGTTACAAATCAATTGTATAGGCTTTGTAAAACCTAGTATATTCTGAAGCCTTGAATTTTGAAGCTCCAGAATGAAATATATTATTTTATCTGACTGAATAAAGTCAGATACACTTTGGAAAAGTCAAGCATAATACTAATGTAATTTATACAGCTACCACATTTTTAGGACCTGGGTATTCTTAACTTATACAAAATTTTGTCAAGCAGTCAGAGTGGCTGGGAAATGTGGCAACTAGATGAGAAACATAATGCCTAGGCTGTTTGAGATGCAGAATAAACTTATTAGCTGGGCTTCTCTCTAAACAGTAAGAACAGTAAGAAGTGCTGATATCTATAGAGATACCTTTATGTTTCACCACAGAGCTACCGAAATGATTTGTCCATTGAAATGAACAACACAAATTCAAAATTACGGTTTTAATTTTGACTTGTTTGCATCTATGAGGACTACTTTAAAAGACTTTATGGTGATTCATTAGTATAAGTCATAGTGATTAGTATGAGTGTTGCAAACACCTTTTTTAAAATAGGAAAGTTCAACTTCAAAACCAGTGGTTTGCACCAAACCAGATTTTGTTTTAAATTTAGGATGGAAATTATTCTTATGTAATTTAACAGTTTAAAAGCTAAACATCTGATGAAAAACAGCCTCTGCTCCAAAATATTATTAAACCTATTTCAAAATATGACAAAGGGTCTCTTGGAGGTGTCTGTCAGACAACACAAAGAACCTAGGTCATTAGGTTAAACAAAACAGTTAACTTATTTTAGGCAGTTAGACTAAATCGATCTTATCTGAGCTGTCCAGGTAACTGTGAATTGCATCACACTTTTTTATAACAGCAACAAGGAATGTAAACAGGCATCTCTTTAAATGAGTTATTACTGCAAACAACTTCATTGCACAGTCCCTTACATGAAATGGTCAGCTAATCCTTCCTATTTTAAATTCTTCTGGAATGGTTTTCCATTCTCAAAACATCAGCTTCAAGTGGAAATTTAATTGATGTTCATAAAATACAATAAAGCTCAAATGCAGCAGAATAATTTAGGCATGCTTTATTTAGAGACACAATACAATCTCTTAGTCTAGTAAACTTTTCCTTGTCACTGCCATTGCTCAGAAGAGTTTAATTTTAAAAGAATGCAGAATACAGAAATTTGCCACTCGGTAATTCTGGCTTAGATGATGTTTTAAAGGAAATCGACTAGAAACAGTTATAATCAGAAAAGCAACAATATAAACTGGAAACTTCTTACTCAGATCTGCTACTTTTTAGTCTGCTTTTCCTCTTATGTTTGCAACTGTGAGAGCATTTCAAAACCCTTGTGAAAGGGACTGGTCTTCAAATCTATCATGGCTGCAGGGCTAAATTTAGCCTTTAGGCCAAGCTTAATTTTAAGTGTTGGAAATGAAGATGCTTTCTCTGGCAGGTTAATAAAAATAAAGGAAGCTATTTAAATCTGCCCAAGGATATACATATCACTGGCAGTCTTAGTGGTGACATTTGGTGGGCAATGTGTAGCTGATGTAGTTAAATGGATTCACCATAGAAAGTATTTTTTTATGGAGCAAGCACTTAATATACACACAGTTAGGTAAGATAAATGCACATACTTTTACCCCTAAAGAACCAAATTTAGCTAAGACTAATACATTGGTTCTGCTCTAGCTAATGCAATTATTAATAAAGGGTCACCAAGTAAACTTTTGTGTGCTTTGGTGAAAGCAAGAGGCACTAACTCACAGTGATATATTTCCCTACCTTTTCAGGATTGCTGGCACAGAACCTTGTTAGACATTTTAGAGCTGGGAGGTGGGGAAAGGATTTTGGTGGAAGAGGTTGTCACTTGTATTCTGGAGTTCAGCTAAAAGGTTTTAAATAGCTGAATGCACAAACAGGAGCAGCATGACTGCAGAGGTCATGCTTGTAGCCTCCAGGGATGTTGCAGAAGAGTGCTACAGAAAAGACTTTCATGCAGCCAACTACTGACTCTCCAGACGGGGGACACTTGCAGGTGGATCACAGTGACCAACACAGTTTACAGAGCCCTCTGTTTTCACACATACTGCCCTCCATAGGTATGGGATTCTGTGGTGTTGATTTTAATGTTGAGCATATTAATCTGTTTTTGGCATAAAACTAATCAAGACAAGAAAAAGAAAATAATTTGGACTTGATTCAAAATCAATAGTAAAACTAGTAATTTCAGTGAGGTCATCATGATCCCAAGACCCCATAAAAAGGTTTTAGGAAGCACTGAAAAAAATCCAAATAGACCCAATAAAGATGAAAGTTTGGTCTATGTGACTCACTAATTTGTCCAGCTCATAATCCTCCTGCAGACTGCAAAAAGCACCGCATGGGACATATAGAGAATGCTGTCAGCTAGGCATGTTTTCTGGCACATCACAGACATAGTTGTAATTACCTAGAAGAAGCAACTACATTAGCTGGTGGGACATAAAAAAGTTAACCTCATTTAGCCACCTACAGTAAGTGATTGAAATGAGACCACTCAGCTGGCAGTCTTTGTTTTTTCTTCTGATTTTGGTTCAAAATCGATTAACCATCAATTAAAATCAGGTCTTTCAACCTGTACAGTTGTCTGTTACCTTTTGAATCAATTAACATTTCTTCTGGATAAAATCAGCCAGCTAGAGCATAGCAAAGCAAAGCTATACTGCCTTAAGGTAACTCCAGGAAAGGTATTATTAGTGTTAAAGGAAAGCCATGAAATATTTCACAAAGGCCCAATATTAGCTAGTTGTTATTAATATAGAAAAGAAATTATCATTTGCCTATATAAATACACAATAGTGTCAGAAGTAAAAGATGCCTGAATGTTGACAATTATGTGCCTTCTCAACTAGGATTGAACTTGGTAGAAACGGAATGTTTTTAGCAAGAGCCGTTTTTTAAATTTTTATCACAGAATCGTAGAATAATTTGGGTTGGAAGTGACCTTCAAGGGTTATCTAGACCAATTTTCCAGGGAGATCTTCAACTACGTCAGGTTGCTCAGAACCCTGTCCAACCTGACCTTGAATATTTTCAGAGATGGGGTATCCACCCCTTCTCCAGTCAACCTGTTCTAGTGTTTCACCATCCTCATTGTAAAACCAATTTTCTTCTGGTAAGTACTGATAAAATTTATATGATATCCTCACCTAATGCCAGTGACTGGCACGCTGTTCACATTGATAGCTTTGCCTGTTACATTAAGGAAAAACATCAGACAACGTACTCTATGTAGAGAAAGATAATTTGGCATATGTTTGAACTACACTATGTTTGACCTACCTGTACTAGGAAGTATGACTTTAACATTAGTTCTGACAACAAGACGTAGATATATGCAGCACAATCACATCAGTACCTTTGATAATACTCCTCTGGTTACACTACTGTTATTATGAATTCTTAGAGCACAGCCTATACAATTCCATGTTTCTGATACTGCTCCATGAATTTGACTACAGGTCATGTGCATACATTGCTGGTCATTTACTTGTATAATTAGTCTTATATATGCAACAATTGACTAGTCTGGCCTAAAGCCACAGTATTTTTAAAAGAGCCTAATTTTTGTCTTTAATCTTCATCACAGCCAGCAAGGTTTACTGTTACTCAGTAAGAGCAGACTATATCTTAATCTGCAGTTTCATCTACATGGTGTTGAAGATCCTTTTCCCATGTGACAGGTCAGCATCTACCACACTGAGCACATCTCTATGCTAGGCTAGGATAAGCTAGGCTCTTTTACTGCTCAGCAGTATGTCAGCTCAGTAGAATGAAATATTTTCTATAGCAAACGTGTTGTTAAAAAACAGATCAATACCCAGAGCGGTATGTGGCACAACACACAGAACTAGTAATAATTTAACTTTTGCAGGACAAGCTGATGTGTTTAATTTCTGTATCAGGTGTTTTTCAGTTTACTGTTTCAACATAAGAGCAGTACATTTTTACAAGTGACACGTTGGAAAGGATATTGTGATTTGGTGCATGTTTGTTTTTTTTCACCATACTTTTATTACCTAAAGTTTGAAAAGGAAGGTAGCTTCTCAGGAAACTACCGCTAGTTTTAAATAACCATTATACATCAGATTTGTTCCGTTCTGACTTTCCCTTTTCAATTTTAAGCAATGGTCAGTGGAATTTTTCCTCATCTCTCATAAGCATTTCCTGTCTTAGATCCTGGCCACCATTTTTCTCCAAACAGAGTAGGCTCTCCTGTGAGGAATAATAAGCCACATTAGTTTTGGGACCACTTAAGAAAGGTAGTAGCCAGAATTCTCTGAAGGTGGTTTAAAAGGAGAAGGAAGGAATACAGTCCTCAAGAAATAATTTGTTCAAGAAAACATTTGCTCACTAGAGTGACTTTATGTAAATCAGAATCAATATATTGCATGAGATTATTTTATGATTGTATGAAGGTTCACTCTATGGATTTCAGCCATTTGTAAGCTTCCTTTCAAACATTAAGGAAAAGAAAGGTACTTCCTTTCTCATGCTCTTTGAGAGACACTGGTTACATAAAGACCAAGTCCTTCCTGTTGAATTAAAAATTATTTAATTTTGACACCAAGTAAAATTATTGCCTTCTATGTCTCAGCACATTCTTATTACCCACTGATGCAGACTATTATTTGAAGGAGGAGAAAGCTAAATGTAATCATTTAAAAAAGCAACAAAAAAAATCAGAGAGACTGAATAGCCGTAGCCACTACCACAAACTTTAATGTCAGGAGCAAAACACTTTCTTCATATAAACTTTTAATTAGTATTTCACAGATTATTAGTAAGTTCATTACTTACTGAGTGAAATTAACTTGTGGTAACCTTTAAAGCTATCATTAATTTTTTATAGCAAATATGTATGCTCTAAATCTAAAACATACTTAAAAATTTCAATAGCACATCTCTCTTCATCCCACTCTGTGGTCATAGCACAAATGAAAAAATATTTAATTGAACAGTATCTATAAGTAACAGAGAAATTTGTCACCAAAAGATAAAATAATACGTATATAATGAAAATACAAAGGAACCAAGCCAAGAACACAGATTTGTCACAATGATAATAATAAAAACCAAGCCTAGTGTGTTTCAGAAGCACATATTTTTTTTCTTTAAAACAAAAGGAATTTAAAGAATAGATCTAAAGTCTGTTTCAGAAATATAAGCTGACATCAAATTATGTATCAAGTTTAATTAGAGAATCTATGGTAACTGAAACTGTATATAGGAAAAAAAAAAGATATTAGATCTGAAAAGACCCATTAGTGTAAATAACTGAGTCTGACCTGCTGAAAATCCTGACTCCATAAAAGCTGAAGAAAGTTTTGCCACCAACTTATGTAGAGCCAGGATTTTATGAATTATGTGTTCATTTGCACCTGTTTACATTGTCTGCTTTTTATGTCTTTTGGCATTTTGGAACCTGCGCTCCTGTGCAGAAGGAGAGTAGGCTTGAGAAAATATTTGGCTAGAATTCAGGAGACAAAAGTTCAATTTCTGTCACAGGCTTACTGAGAAAACGTGAATAAGTCATTACTTCCTTCTCTTGTCTCCAGGTTTCTTCTCAGTAAAATTCAGGTGATGAAACTAAACTCCTTTCTAAGGTCTCCTGAGATCAAAATATAAAAAGTACTACAGCTAGGAATATTTTTTATTTTTCATCACTAAAACTCCGCTGTTTACAAAATTCCAACAAAACCTCTGAAGGCACAAGACGAAAAACAAAACTGGTAATTTTAAAACCTTCTGTTTCTTAGTGTGAATATGTAAGAATGAGAAAATAGCTTTTAGGTTGGTAATAGTTTAATATATTAAAAGCATTTGTATGTAAATACATGACTATGAAAGAAACAACAGAGGAATAAAATTGAAAATCTACAATACCATAAGTCGGAAGAGTGGAATCATTGATTCCAGGTAATTCTTTGCTACAGTAAGCTGCATATTCCCCTGGAAATGACACTAAAGCTGGTGAATTTAATGAATTTTCAACAAGTTCTGCATGGACAGAACACTGAGAATGTTGACAGTCTTTTTTTTAATTGCTAACAGTCTGAACTTACTCCAGTAGTTATAATTTTTCAGTCCACAGCCTGCAGAATGGCTGTGAACTATCTGGCCTTTCATTTGAGTTTCAATCTTGCAATGAAATTTGTGTGAAAGGTTCCTGGGGGCTACAAATTCTATCCACTTCAACAGAAGGTCATGATTATGCTTTTAGGGACAATAAAACGTTTTAGCAAATTTTAGACAAATTCTATTTCTTTCCTGTTCAATACTTGACTTTTTAGGAGTTTTATCTAACATAAACTCTGTGATCCATAAAGAAGACAAGCAACAACAATCACAGTCAAACAGCTTTAAGTCAACCTAGTGAACTAGTCAACTCCAGTTCACAACTGCAGGATGAAGCTTGGGGATGATCAAGAAAATCACCTCAAACACCAGATTAAAACACCCGTAGGAGCTTTAAGATCATGAAACATGATTAATGAAGTTAATGCAATTAATTCCAAACATACAGAATTGTTTAGCCTTTAGGAGGAGATAAAAGATTCATATCTGGTCAAGGGTTATTTATCAAATGAGCTAACATGGAATTGTCACTTTGCAAATTTAACACAACTAGTGAAACCAACAAGTATTGCTGCAGGAACACCAGCAGTTGTTTTACAAAGTACTTCTTAAGAATTATAGAGTTTCTGTGAGTCTGTTTTTTTGTGATGATGAACATTTGGCAGAATAGTTGTTCCCCGACAAGTGTATCAAGAGCTCTAGTGTTGAATTTGATAATTCAAGATGCAAAAGGTACTTGTCCCCAGTTTCCTGTATGGCAATTTAAATTGCAGCTATATAAAAATCAAGTACAGTTGTTTAGCTACTGTATGATTTACCTTTTGCAAGAAAAATTATGCATCTCCCATTTACCTCCCAGTTTCCTGTGAGGTAACGAATGGCAGAATAGATGAGATGTGGTCTGTGAAGTACAGTATCAGTAGTATAAAGGTAAAATTTGCTTTCTCTGTCTTGGTATGGTCTCACCAACTGGTACATTGAAAAATGAGTTTCGAGACCCCTGAGCAGCTATTGCCATGCTGTTCGCCTTTATGAATAGACAGAACACTTCCAATGCAGCACTCTGAAAACTAAGAAGAAGCCAAGATGAGTTTGCAGAGTTGCAATCACATGCAAATAACATTTTGGATGAAAAGAGAAGTATAACATTTTTTAGATATACTTCATAATACTAGAAACTTAAAATGGGTCTCTAAAAACACTGAGCCTGAATTCTAGCATAGAAGAAAATACCTGAAATTTCTAAAACATCAGGAAGAAAGTGACTGCAGGCTGCTTAGGCAAATTATGAAAACATGAAAAACCTAGAAATGTTAAGTAGTTCAGCATGACAAAGTTAAAAACAATAAGCTAAATATAACCACAAAGGGCTTGTATTTATTTACAAAAAGCCATAGTTAAAACAGTATGAAGAAAGTCTGTACTTCAAAATATCTTCTCTACTCTAAGATGCTATTAGGATCAGCTGACTGACAAGGGGAAACTTTTTTTAGAAAAGACAAGAGAGCAAGATGATATTCATGTGCATGTACAAATACATATATATATATATGAATAAATAAGTTTTTAAACTGTAAGACAGTTCCTACCCTTTCACGTCTAGTCTAATATTCCAAACTGGGATAAATAAAACTGATTCATATAATGATAATGACATGGAATATTATATAATAATTTTGTCATAATTTAAAATACCAGACTTCATGTATTTTTTCCAGGTGAGTTTTTAAAAATTAAATTTCTATCAGTAATTACAAGTAAAGTGCTTTAAATAATACTTAAGCTTTAGTAATAGCTATATTTTAAAGTTGCACATTTTAGATCTGTAAATGTTATTTTACTGTAGTGTCATAATGAACCTAAAAGTAGAAGAGAAACTTTATATTATAAAAACCAGATTATTGACTGTGAAGAATTTGCCGTAGGTTATCTTAGGCTTTTAAAAGGAAGAAAATTATATAGTCTAAATCAAGTTTCTCCCAAGCATCTACTCTTATCTATCTACCTAGAGGCATACTCTATCTCCGCATGAAGCCAGGCAATTGAACATCAGCATTCACTAAATTTAAAAAAGAATGTATCATACAGACATAAGCAGCACAGAAATCCCCCCACTATGTGTTTAAACAAGAAAATGAGAATATTTTATGTACATTACTGTGGCATGGAAGCTGATAATTTTGATAATCATCAATTGCCCAAAATACTTTAATTACACAGAATATATATATATAAAAATTCTATATGTATATTTCTATACATAAATTGTGGTTGTGTGGAAAATGACAAAAAATTATATTTAATTTTATTTTTTGATCCTCACTTCTGATTTAATGTAGTTATCACAGTCCTCTGATTAGTTAATACTTAGTTCTTCAGGCCTGATAAAATTTGTTAAAGGATTTTTATTGTTTCCCAGACTTTTTATGGGACCACCATTAACAAGATAATTTAAAACGTGAGCTTCAGTTCAGAAAAGCAGATAAACATTTATATGAATAGATTAGGTATGTGCATATGTATTAAACTGGTGCACATTTGCTAGTGCAATTTTCTATAACACATTAATTTCTATACCTTAAAAATAAACACTGTTTCAAAGGAGTTAATTTATATGTTTCATGCACGCATACATAAAGCATTTATAATGCTGTATATGTTTACTGTCGTAGTTTGCCTGTTCTTTTAAAGCTTTTTTCCTGTTGATGCCAGTATAATCTAATAAAGGGTAACATGGTATTTCCTACAGCTCCCAAATACCTTCTTAAGTGTTCAGTTTCCTTTTTTATTCTGAAAGGCTTTCTGAAAAGCATGCAATAATAATTCATGGCTGTTTTGTGTCCTAGAGAAATAATTCTGGTTTACATTACAAACCACATTAATTTAGAGTGTTTTTCAGCACCTAAAGCATAAGTATTCCTAATCATACCATCTTGCTGTTCTTAATTGATAACATGTGGTTTCGTATAGGAACTGTACAAGTAATAACATTATTTCTCAGTTGATTTTATATAAAGTAAAAGTGTAAGTAATCACTGCTATGGGCCAAATTTGTGTACCATGAAGGCAATGTACAGAGGCTTCTTCATGTTCTGTTTTCAAACTAAAAGCTGATGCATCACCAAGAACCCAGGAAAAAATATTGCATTTCTTTCCTCTTCCTTCTCCTATTTTGCTAAATTTTAAAATGCATGTTGTGATATCAGGGAATCAACGTGAAAGAGGGTATTCTGTGCAGGACAAAGCCCTGAATAAACATACACCAAACTCAGCATAGGACAGCTTTTATAAAGACAGAACACCATCTGTAAAGTATGAATAAAGGAAAGTTGATTTGAATTCATGAAATGTTCTTGGTGCTTAAACATAACATAGGAGGCCACAAGTTTTCTACGGAATCTCTTGATCTTGCACAAACATGTATTGAGGTCATGGACAAACTGCTTGAGGTCAGTGACAGAGGGGACAATAATCTAAGCCTACTCAGTCAATGACAGTGTGCATTTCATACGGCACTGAGATGTTCCCTTTACCTGAAAAAAAATCCAACCAACCCTTTATTACAAATTAAAAATGAAGCAACAGTGCTCTGTAATGAGAGATGACACTGTTTTTATAGTATCTCAATAAATCAAAGTCAGATTTCTGACTTTATCATGCAAGCTCTGGAAGCACTGGTCCATCATGATCACTGACTTGAATAATTCAGAAGAAAGTTCCACTTTGCTTAGGAATCCTGATACCAACACAAAGCTCAACTTCTCTTCTGAATCAAACCTGTGCTGCTCTGGCCACTGACTCTACCTCTGCCTTAAATGGAGTCCAGCTGTCTCCATGCAACTTCCAATGGCACTAAAGAGCACTCAGCACTTCTCAGAGGACAGACACATCAGTACTTCACAGTATCAGGAACCTAAAAATAATTTTTAAAATTTTCCAATCTCTCAATTCCTTTTGTTAATACAAAACCTGTTCTTTTTTCAAACATTGGCAACAACCAACAGGGTGGATGCATTGGATTGCCCGTGCCCTGTGTGGACTGTGTGTGGTCTATCAAGTTTCTTTTGTTTCCATGCCACTATTTTCCTTCTGCACTGGGGACAAAGAAATGTATCAGTGGTTCCTGATTTAATAAATAACAGCCAGTAGAATCTAAGCTGTGCATTTCTGTACACATGTTTTTGCTTGCTACTTCTGGCTAACAACCATATTTTCAGCACCGAATAATAAGTTTTTAAAACAGAAGTTTTGGCTTTATAATCCTGCTTGCTATACTCTGGTTTGTGTCAGTTGCATCTCCTTTTTCTGGATCAAGAAACTATAGAGTGCTGCCTCTAGAGTTTTGGCTCACTGTGGCTGTCTTCAAGTTTTACTCTTGCATTTTATGACTCAAGGCTGAGACATGATTTTTGTGGTCCATAATAGGAAAGAATAGAAGTTAACAGAAAGGACAAAACCAGGAGACCAAAACAGAAAAGTATAAAGGATCAAGCAAGTGGAGTACTTCCAGATGAAGCCTCACATTTTCTGTTATCCCTATTGAAAATGAAGTACTAAATTGTACCTTTGAACTGGGTCAACTGTGCTCAAGTTTTTTTCCCAGTGATGTTAATAACAAAATTTCTGTTAATTTCAAAAAGTTCAGATTTCATTCCACCTAAACCCAAAAGAACAGTAGCTAATGACATTTTACTTGATTTTCGTAGCTCAGATTCTTAGTATTTGCTGAAAACAAGCTTGAGCTTGTTTTATCTGTCTTGACAAATTACACATCAGAACAAGGACCATCCCTTGGAAACTGCAGTCTCTCACTAGAATTATTCTGGTGTAAATGGGCTAAGGTCTTGCCTCTAATTCCATGGTTTCTTCTGGCTGCTGTGTGATGCTTTTCCATCAGCTCTTGGGCATGTTTCCTTTGTAAACCAGAATAGTAAACCAATCTTCCTATGTTTGGGCAATCCTGTGTAAGTTTTAGTATCTTGCAAAAAATGTACTGTTTGCTTTTTCTCCTAAATGACAGCATAGGAGACATGACTGGATATTTTTCAATGATTGAAATAATCAACTGAGTTTCCCAGCAAGCACAGAGCTAAAAATATGCCATCTCTTAGAGCAGGTCTATTATAGTATGACATGAATGCACCTTGGAACCGATAAAGTCTCGTTATTATAATTGACTGTGAATGAGTATGCTTTAAGTGATCAGAACTCCTGAAAAGCTTTTCAGCCTCTCTGCAGTATATTCACAAAAGGTGAAATGTAAAACCCATGAAAAAATGCAAAAGGATATTATAAGCAATGTGCTTAACTCCTGCCTTACACCAAAGTGTCCCTTTCAATCCATACTTGCCAAAGACATTTTCTGAGATGCATGCTGTGCTAAACTTATTACAGAACAAACAATAATTTCTGCGACAAGGAAGTATTATGTAGCATGGTTTTTATCAAAATGAAATTTTAACATGCTTTACAAGTTTGCAAAACTCCTGCATAAAGTATTCTGACCAAGTTAAGCCAAAAATGACAAGCAATGCTTTTAATGAAAGCACTGTTAAACAGCTGAGATTTCTGTTTTCAAATTTTTAAAGGATCAAAAGTCTAGATGCTTTGCATGCTATCACAGATAAAAACAATCACAAGAAGAGAAAATAATAAGGAAACTAGAATTAAAAAGTCCTCATCTAAAGATAGAAATCCTTATTATTTCTGTTGCTATTATAGTTTGAGTGACCCAAATACTTGACTAAATCACAGCAGGTAAGTTATGCTACATGATATAATACAAAAGAATTCAAAGCACATTCTAAGTAGTTAATGCACAGAAAAAAAAGAGCTATCAGCTAAATTAGAATATATTTATCTGTAAATAACTGTAGAAAATGCCTTAGGCTGACTTCTATTTGTTCTTTTCATAAAAGCTTGGAAATGACAATATCTCTGGACTATTTAAAAATGATGAAGTTATGGCCATAAGAAGAGCAATCTCAAACAGATTTGATCTCAGGTTCCTTTTTGGAGCAAGACATGCACTTCAAACTATTCTTATTCTTCTTTAGGTCTCAACTGTTCTTACCATTGTACTGCCTCTAAAGAGAAGCTCATTTTGAGAGGTGCTGAGCATCTGTAACTTAAGCCAGGAACTTAATGAAAATAAAACCCTATAATTCTGCTATCCTGTGTGAAGTTACAAAGTCAATTCTTCAGCACCACAAACAGGAACTTGTTTGTACATCTCAAAGAAATTTACATCATAGCATCAGTAAACGGATGGGATATAGCTGTGATTTATTTAAAAGAGGTGACATACTCTTATTTTTCTTACACCTAATTTCACCCAGTTATCTGGAATACTAACTCCTACATTCCTGGGAGAATGATTAAAACAAGCCAGGACTCTGTGAGTGCTAGAAACGACAGCTTCCAAATACGTTCTTTTTTTCTTCCAGCAATATTACTATTAAGTGAAGGGAATAAACTTTGATTTTCAAAGGTCCTAATAAGCAAAAGTTTTGAACAAAGTTTTGAAGTTTGCTAGGGGTTTTATAGTTTAAAATTTTGTATTGTAGTTTATTTTAGAATTATTTTAGAAAACCTACTAAACTCCAGTCAAATTAGTATCTAGCCCCCATATCAAATGATATAACCAATATGCTTAACAAAGTTTTTTCCTATAGAAGATATGACATTGCCAATGATGTACACTGAACTTCATAATAGGATTCCTCATACTCAGATGTCTCAGTCATTATCAAATGAATTAAGACTCTGGAAGCATGCTGGCTTTTGACTCTCATATGAAATACTTTAGCTATATAACAGCCCAATGTTCATCCTAATTCTGAACTTGCGTGAGGTCTGTTAAGATAAAAGAGATGGAAAAAAGAAAGCACAAATGTGCAAACTATAGAGAAATGAGTTAAAAAGAACCCCCCCGAAAACCAAAGAGTCCAGACACTTCTAAAGAAACATTTCTCTTTCAAAAATATGGTCAGATAGGAAAAACCTGCTTGCTGGTTTCAGTAATTACTATTCAATTAGGTAGTGGGAGCAATCTTTTGTAAGAGTATTAATGACAGACAGAAAGAAATAGTTTTATTATTTTTGAATCTGCAGTTAAATGCCACTGGTTTTGATTAATTCATTGCAATTTAATAATAATTTACAGTAACAGAATAATTTTGGGAAGCACAGACTAACTTTGGGGGGTAAGGTTCTCTGAAAACCATACAGCCCAATCTCCCTGGTAATCAGAGCAAGAGTAACTTTACACATTTAACCTGAGGGCCTTGTGCTGTCAGGTTTTCAGGATCTCGAAGGCAGAACTGTCTGTCACAGCCTGTGGGTTTCACTCTTGTGGAGAAAAATTCAATCCTTGTGTCCAACTGGAATATCTCCTGCTGCAACTCATAACAGTTGCTCCTTATTCTGGTGTAGTTCATCTATGAAAAAACCCTTTACTTCTCTGCAATGTCTGTTAAGGTAAGGGAAGACAGCAATTTCCTTCATCCATAGGTAGAACCTTCTTCCCTAGGTGGGACTAAGCCAGTTCCTTCAGTCCTTTTCCCTCTGCTCTATGTGCAGGTCACATGACCATTTACTTTAGTGGCTCTTCCTTGGACTTTCTTCAGTTTGGTGATCTCCTTCTGTGATTATCCTATCCCAGTATTTCACGTGTCCCAGCTGACATCCCTCCATCTACTGGACACACTCTTGCTATTCAGGAAGCAATGCAAAAAAAGAAGAAATGTTCGAGTTTGCTACAATGGAAGAAAATACCTTTTCCCAATGTTGATACTTCAAACTTAACAGTGCAAGTAGAAGAGACCTGACAAAAGGGTACTGTATTATAAATGCACTTTTAGTATCAACGAATTGGAGCTACTAATTGAGCTTTAACCCAGCTGATATGATGCATTACTTGTAAAGGCTGAGCAAAGTCCAAAGCAAGTTAAAAAAAAGTGGATTTTCCACTGCTTGTTTTAAGAAGGATTGAAACTACTCAGTAATACATAATAACTTTATGCTGTTTTAAATCTAAATTTATTAGAAATTTAAGAAGAAATAAGCTGTTGGGAGTACAACTGCATATATTATGCCAATTCTAATTGCATGAAGTGTGACAATGGCAAAATACTTTCTTTTGATGGTTAGTTACAGCTGTGTTCTTGGGTGAAGATGGCAAAAACAAGAAAACAACCTTCCTTTCCTTTTTTTCATAGTGAAATGGAATCATTATACTACAGAAGTCAAATGAAACCCCAAGCTAAATTTGTGGACAGTAAAGTGGCTGAACAAAATTGCAGACCTTTTATGGATTCTAAGCATAGTTTTAATATATTTTCTTCTACCTCAGAGTATAACTTTGAAAGGATTTTCAAAAACAAAGAGACTGTCCTTTATAAATGCATGCGGAAAGTGTTTTAGATATAAATATGATTTCTGACACTTTTAAAATTTAGACAATAATTATGAAGCAGTACCCTTCAGATCATTTTCCAGTCATAACTTTTCACAGAATTTTAAAGAAAAAAAAAAAAAATGCAGATCCACTTTTAACAGACTTGTAAAAAAGAAAAAAAGAAACCAAGAAACAAAACACAAGGATGAAAGCATATGTGTCTTTTCATATAGCTTGCATAAAAAAACCCAAGAGAAGGTAAGCTATTGAGTAGTAACAATGAAATCAGTGAGCTGAGTATTGAGGATGCTAAGTTTGGCTGAACAGTCCAACTTTGGGTATGCACCAGAGGCAGTAAACACAGGAGTTTTTTTGGCTCTAACCATCTCTGCAGAGTACAAACAGGCCTTGCTTTATTACTCTGCCTTCTGTCTTCAGGATGCCTCTCCATGTTGAAAGGAAACATGTCAGACTATGGAGAAGGGCCAAGGGCAGGGGAAACAACTGGACAATGGAGTATAAAGGCATCTCATCACTTTTCACTCTGATCAATAAATAATCCTTGTGTCCATGCTGTGTCTGGACTTCAGGAAAGTAGCTTAGTTGGCTTCCATAACCCATAAGGACAAACAACAACATCCAGGCTACTAAATCAAACTCTGCCTGCAGCGCCATCTTCTCATACTGTTAAGTTTCTGTCTGCATTTGGGGTTTGAATCACTATATTATTTCAATTTCTTTTTTAGCTTCACAACTTTCTAAACAATTATTCCATGCCGTTGGATAACAAAAAAATCATGTCTGTCTCCAAACAAATGGCCAAACTTTTTGGAGAACCACAGAGGCTGCTCAGATGCAATGCTGACAGACTCCTGACAGGTGTATTTGATACCAGATATATTGAACAGATATATCTGCACAAAGAAGAGAAGATTCCACATCTTACTGCTTGCAGAACAGAGGATTTCAACAGGGCTGACACTGGGACATTCTACAAAAGGGCTTTAAGGGACTACCCATTTAAATATTATACTTGTTAGAATCCTTAAAAGTTAGGTTTTCAGCAGCTGTTTATCTCAAGGAAAAGTCCAGACAAGGAAAGCCCAGCTTGTGTTACGACAGTCAAGGCATCTGACAAAACCTGATAAGAACTCTCAGTGGTGTCCACAGCAGACAAAAGGCAAGATCTTAACAGAAATAAATAAACTTTGAGATACTGGAGAAGGAAGAAGTAGAGGAGATATTGGAGAAGAAGTAGAAAACTTTCAAATTAGATTTATGGATGGTTTTGGCTATCAGTCAGTGCTAGTTCTGAAACCTCACCTATGCTTTTTCTATCCAAGAGTTACAAAAATTACTGTTCTGAGCAGAACTAATACTTCTCAGTGCAGAGTTTATGTGACAGAATGACTAACAATGGTCAGCCAGTCAACTGGTTGAAAATGTTACTCTGTGCACAGTTCTTCCTTGCAAAATTCACTATTTTCTTTCACAGATCTATTTTTTTAGGTTAGATAGACAAAAAGCAAATGACAAGCATTTTGGTGCTAGAGATGAAGAAATGCAGATAACAAGCTAGTCCTGCTACAGGTCCATCTACTGCAGTATTCTGTTTCAAGCAATGGTCCTAAATAAAAATCCAGAACAAATAGTAACACAGGATGCAGCTATGATATTATGCCCAGTTCATTTTAAGCCTACATTTGCTTTAAGCTCAGTGGAATTCCTATGTCAGATGCAATTTCACTCATCCAAACATCATCATAGTTTTTTGGTTTTTTTATTCAGTTGGAAATAAAAAAAAAATATTACAGAGATGGATCTACACAAATAATTCAAAGTTCTTTAGAAATCAAAGTTCTTTAAATGCTTCTAGATTTGGAATCATAGAATTGGTACCAAAATGTTGGCATGTTGAAACAGTCTGAGAAAACTTCCTATGCAATTGTAAACTGTAATCTGTGATGTATCCTTAAAACGTATTTGTTACAAATGGTTTCTAGATAGTTAGGTCATGTATTCCTCACATATTAAACATCAGATGATACAAATTTGGCAATGGTTGCATGGCTGATGTCATGTTTTTATAGCTGTTCTCTGTCAACAAAACACTAAACAGTTTCTCAAAATTAGCTTTATTGTTGCAGTAAGGTGTTTGTACTTTATGCATTTTATGCACTTTTATACAGTTTTACAGACATTTATGCATTATGGAAAGACCAGGTACACTAAGACTTGTCTAGAAGATACCATTTTTCTAGAAGGGTATTAATTTGTTCTGATTCCTTGTAGAGCTAATTATCAAATTACCCCTTCTGTCTCATTACAGAATAGCCTGAGTTCTCATTCCATGTTTATTGAGCTAACATATTAACTACTACTGAGCAGCAAAGTCACTGCCTGGATCACTGGTGTCCAGCATCTTCCAAACTGCATACATGAAAACAGCAAATCTGTTTTCAACATGTTAGATCACTTTGTAAATTCTTCTTTATGACCTATGATTTTTTAAAACAAAAGGTCTGTTTTCTGACAGGTCCGTTCTGTCCTACAGGTCACCTGTAGGAAAGATGTAAATCTTCAAAAGGAAAATTAAAGTCTATACAAATAATTCATTTAGTGAATGAATTATTTTAGAAAGGCTACTGAACCCTGGTCAAATTAGTCAGGAACACTATGAAATAATGTCAAAACACAGATGGATAGAGTAACCTATAAATTTATCTTAGATGTTAGTGGCAGAAATTCTGAAAGACACATGAAGTTGTACACCATACCTTTAAAAAAGCCTTACCAATACAGCACTAGGGTTCTGTATCAAGAATTTAAGGAGATATTCTTAATCAATCTTGGGTCAAAGAATTAAAGAATTTGTTTCCATTTAAAGCTTTAGGCAAGTTTTTTTATGTACAACTGTGCAATCCATAACCTTTAGAAGTCACAAGAAGTTTACTCTGAATAAGAGTGAGTTCTGGCTCTGGTCCCTAGCCTTGGAACTGAGGGGCAGAATTTTTCTCAATCTGCTATCTGTGTACTTAAAAATTAAATTTCCCATCATAAAAGACAGAAGACTTAAGGCAGGATCTAATATACTTTAAGCTGCCTCACAGGCATAAACCATTTCTCCATCCAAATTCAGTCGAGAGACAACATTACTATTAAAACAATTGCCCGTGTCTCGGACAACAAACAAAAAAATCCTTTTCCATAGTTTCATATGAGATATTCTGCTACAAAAATGCATACATTGACTTGCAGCATGTACAATACCAGCATAACCTTGAAAAAAATAGAAAAAGTTTAAAATTTCTCCATTTTAACAGTCACTTAATAAATCAGTTCCTTTGACTGGATAGTTTGGGTAGCAACAGCAAGATTGTCACTCCTGTGGCTCAAGACCAATTTTAGTTACTTTTATCCTTTTAAAATGTCATTTAGTAGACATAGTTTCAAACATACCCATGAATCACTATTTTCTAATTCCATCTGTATATTATCAGCTGATTAATTTCCCAAAGTACAGTAATTTCACGATTATAAGCTGCACCATTTTGACTAAAATTTTGGTCCGAACCCGAAGTGTGGCTTACAATCAGGTGTGGTTTATATATGGACAAAGAACAAAAAGTTGCTGTTCTAGTTTGGAGGACAGGTGTCTGCTGAGAAAGGCAGGAACTTCTCGTTGAAATGGAGAATGTAAACCACCTCCCTCCAAATTATTATAATTTTGAAATCAAGGGGCTTTCAGGCAAAGATATGGGAATTAGGAATAACAGTTCTTTACTAGGGAAATTAAAATAGAAATACAGTACTACAAAGAAACAAACCCCAAACCCTGACAAAGTCAGAGTACAACCTGACACCCTGTCAGGCAGGGTGTTGGCAGCAGTCCCATTAAATGGTGGCTGCATCCTCCTGCAGTGACAGATGTGATTCAGTTGGAGCAGTGCTCCTGTAGAAGGTGCAGTTTCCCTCCAGAGGTCCAGTGGTGATGTGGAGAAATCCAGTTTTCCTCTGGAGTCCAGTGGAGAAAGGGGCTCCCTTAGTGTCCCAAAACCTCTGTTTTTATCTTGCTAAGAAATGTTGGGCTCTTCCCCCCCGCTGGAGCAACTTCCAATGGGATGCAGTAATTTTATCAGTCCCACAGTGGGACTCAATGGCCATTAGCAGAAAATGACTGGCTGGAGGAAGGATGGGTTGTGAAAAGATAAAGAACAATGCCCTGCCTGGATTTCAATGGATGGTCCATTAGTAGAATATCCGCTGTTGAGATAAGGATCACTGCCCCCCCCCTCAACAGATGGTGATAGAATAGATACCTTTTATCACACTCTGTATTGTAATCTGCGGCTTATAATCAGGGTTTATGTATGGACAAAGAATGAAAAGTTGCTGGCACCTGGAAGTGCGGCTTATACTCAGTGTGGCTTATAATCATGAAATTACTGTAGTGATACAACTTTTTTTTTTAATTTTTTTTTGCTACTTGAGCTATTATACCTGGAAATTATATTTTCTTAACAGGAAACACAAGAAATTAAAATTGAATTTTTCCTCTTTTAGGTTCACAGTTCTTCTCACATTTTCCATTGAGAATAAATTAAAAGAATTCAGTAACCAAGCTTAAGTTTTACATTCTATTTTGGACAGCAATCATGATATATAAAAATATTTTTGCTCAGCCAAATTATATATGTCAGTCACAAGAAATGCTTCATTTTAGCTAGTGCCTGCAAAACATGAGCTAGTGACTGTAATTTGATTTTTAAAGGACTTTTTTACCTGTTTCATTGTTACTCAGTAAAGAGCTCTTAATGACTGTTTAGTTTCTACTCATGTGAGTAGTTGTCCACAACTGCTGAGTAAATACCAATTACTTGAGAATGCGTAGACCTACATACAAATGTGTGAAGGTTAAGATTCCAGTTGTCCCGGTGGGGAATTTTTTCCCATTGTATAATGGTATATTCATCAGGAAAGTTAAGTTGAAATAAACTTCCAGTGTGAATTCAAAGTACATTGGTAAAAAAACATCTTAAACTTCAGGGAACACAGACATTCATTATTGTAAAAATGCATTTTGGTATCTTCAATTAATCTTCTTCCTCCTCTATCAGATTTACACTATATAATGCATTCTTTCTGTACTGGAAACTCTGTGTTTTGGAAAATACCTGCAAAATTTGTTGACCGTGTCATGTTTTATGAAATAGAGGACTTTAAATCTTACTAGATGGAAAATCCTTAGTTTCAAAGCTGCATGCTATACATGTGTCAGGGTGTTGCTCTGTCATTGCAAGGACTCTAAATGAGTGCCTAACCACCAGGGCTTCTCTTGCAACAGAAGAAAAAAGTCCCATTGCAAGTAAGATTTTTTTACAGTTGAACTGAATTATACTCAGCCCATATTAAATTCTAAAAAAACCTATATGGTATCATTTAAACTTGATAAACTCACAAGTACTAAGGGCCTTTTAGACCTAGACATGTACAGAGCAGATCCACTTTAAACACTATTTATATATTCATTTCAATGTTCCTACCAGATGGTCTATTTCTGTTTTCTTTTATTTTTTTTTGTATTTCTTCTTTAGTATTAAAACGGCATTGTGTAATATGGTGTCTGGTGAATGCAGACCTTCTCTATTCCCAAATAAATATTCAAAAATATTTTGCATACATCCTGTGAACAAGGCTTGTTAAATCATAATGTGATGACTTATAAACATTCATCATTCCTATACGGAAGTATAATCTAGTCAACTGCATGGTATAGCAAATCATCCTGACACGTTTATATTAATGCACATTTGAATGAGAATAAGAAAGAAATAGTCAAATTTATGTTAAAGACTTCTAATGGCTTAACAGCATCTTACTAAGTATATATGTCAGCTTAATCTAATCCTCCTACTTCTAATACGTTCTGTGGTCTCAGCACGGCGCCAATAATGCTTTTGCATGTTATTAGGGATTGCCTCTGAGAAGTTCATCATCAGTACTACAGTTTGTTCAATAAAACTTCACATCTGGTCTTAGGATGACAGAAAGCTATCTGTCTCCAATTTGCATTACAAACCTTTAGCTTCTTTTGACATCCGTAACACCGGCTGTAATAATTTCCAATAACCTGTTACAATATGCCAAGTAGATATATTCCTGGTTCTCATCTTACTCTGTCAGGTAACAACACATTTTAATATTTATTTGGACAATTTTAAATAAATGACAAGTTCTTTATACCAAAAACCCCCATAGTATCTAATCAGAGGCTCACTTGAGTAGGGCTCCTTTCACTCCAATGATTTTAAGTTCTAATCAGAAAAATGCTACTTTTATTTATTTTCTGTGCTTTTGCTAGAGGAGACAATACATTGCAATTCAAGATCTTACAAGAGTTATTGAAGACTATTTACTAACCTTATGACATGATGGAAGTCCTCTTGAAATCCACTAACCTGGAACAACTATCTCCTCAACCATCTTTTTCTTGATTTCCAAGCATCATAATTTCTACCTTTTCTATTGCAGATACATCTTATGCGTTTCACATTAAAAATATTTGAAGAAAAGTGTCTGTTATTCCCTGCTACATTACTAATACTATTTTTCTTCAGCAGAAAATGTATCTGCTGGCAGATGAAGACCCAAAAGGACAGATCTACTTGTGGGATTAACAATGTCTAACCCAAGTCAGAGATCAAACGTGTCACTAATGGATCCTCATAAAGATGGTTAGCAACCTCTACTACCTGAGCTGCATTAATAAATGGCAATTGAACAATTGGTCTCTCGATATAATTTGCTTTCTGGCATCCACATCAAGGAAGCAAATTTTTTTAAAAGTCTGTGTATTAGGCCTGCAAATTTACAAATGAAGATCAGTACTCTTCTATTTTATCTGCTGTCCCAGTAAAATGGTATTCTGTGTTTGAAAGGCAGTAGCATAAGTAAATTCTGCCACCCACCTAACCTACCCTGCAAGAGAAAGTAACCTTTAGAGTTAGTAGAAATCACCACTGGGTGATTTTGAGTATATGTCCAGATACTCCAAATATCTCAGGACAAATCTACAGAGAAAGGTATGAGCAAGTTTTGGCCTTGCTCAGAGCCGACACAACCACTGCCACTGTGGAAACCAGTACTGCTCCCTCTTGGGATCTGCACCATTCAGATACATGCATTCTAGAGTAGGACAGGCTCAAGAGGAAAACAGGAATAAACTGGAAGGAGCTATTGAAGGAACAGGAATAAATTGAAGAAGCTGGATGGGAAAATGGAAGGAGCTATTGTTATCAGAACTTAATCTCTTAGTACCTTGATCTGGTCTCAGAGAAAGGTTAAAGTATCTTGGGATTCAAAAGAAAGACCTGGTACCGTCTCTGGTATATTAAAACTGGGATATACACTAAAGGACATATACAGTTGCAGTAGTTCTGCCTGTTCAAAATTAAAGACTGTCAATAATAACAGGGAAGATAAAACACAGAATATGTCATCTTGCTTATAGACACTGTCAATGGGATACTGAAATTAATGGGAACAAACTGGACACCTCACACAACACTTTTTAAACTGAGAGTTAATATATAAGGGAGTATACTTTAAATTTTGAGAAGTAGAATTATACTGCTAGTGCAAAAGACAGTCAGGGCCATAGTTCACTAATATGCTGCATCTTTTTGAAAGCTGATGATGCTTCACTGGAGACTGCATGTCTTACAAAGCTCCAAGAACACATATTACCAGTACACTTGAATATGTTTTGTGTCTTAACAATACATTAATAATTAGACTTCTAAATTTTGAACCACGAAAAGTGTGTGGATGTATATATATAAATATATATATAAATAGTCTTCTCTCAGATAGAAATTATCAGCAAGACACACTTCAGCAATAACCACTTTAATTTGAGAAATTATTTTTGAATATATATCACACATTCTCCCATTCCATGAACTTTCTAGAAATTTTACCAAAGAAGAATTTTTTTAAAAATTCTTCATCAGTGAATTAGTGCTCCTTGTAAACTTAATGTATTCTATATATTCTACAGATTTGCAAGCATGTATATCTTACAAGCGGGGATAATGATAAAATTGGTATAATGACAGGAATTATTATGACAGTGCAGAGAGCTGAACACAAGAAAGAATATATGACAATCACACAAGTCTTTCTATGTCTATGCTATTGGTAGTATAAAATGAATGGAACCAAATCAAATTTTATGTGTGCAATTAATACATTATATTGAGAAATATATTTTATAAAGCAAACTAAATTTGTTTGTAAGTAATTATTCTATGGCCTGACAACTATCAGAAAGAAAGCAGGCGAAACAGTAATGTTAATCCCATGCCAGAAACATGTTTTATCAGGTTTCCTTTTAGCTCTCAAACAAGATGTAGTAAAAACAACAACATTCTGTCAGACTATATGTTCATTCCTTGCTTCCTGGATTAAATATGCTTATTCTATGCCACATTTTTATAGCTTTCAATTCCTGTACTTTAAATCTATTAAACAATGTCAAGTTGAATTTTCTTCAAAAACTGCTGCAGGTTAAGAAAAAAAATAGGACAGTAGAATATTTGAGGACTAACATTTATGTCAGCTAATTAATATGGATCAGTTGTGGTCTGGAAGGATTTTTTAAAGTGCATGCATGTTTGAGATAAATATAGACTAGGATCTGATTTTGTTTCTTTTTGAATTGATAACAAAGTTCTTCCTGATTTCAATACAAGTATGGTGTACCAGTTTTGTAGATCTGACATAAAGCTTTTGTGCTCTTGCATAATGTTAGCTGTCCCAAATAGAGCACAGTCCAAAATGCAGATCTACAACATAAGAAATAAATTGCAGTTATAATATTACATTTATTGCTCTGTATTTTCTTTACTTGCTAAGGGAGTGAGATTCTGAAAAAATAAACATTGGGGGAAAACACAAAAAATTTTTCTGGATAGCAAGTTCTAGTAAGTTAGAAATCAGGCCATATTCCAAACCAGACATCTATTCCAGAAGATACAACACCATTTCCTTATTTTAAAACATTAATATTTCATTATTTATTCTCTAAAGAGTTCCTGCTAGAAGATAAAAACTGGTTATTTGAACATGGTTCTAGACTGTGACAAAAAGAGGCTACCAAATGCACAACTGTTCAAACGCTTTTAAGCAAAAGATTCATTCTCCCTACACTGAATTCTAAGGTGGCCAGACTTCTCTTGCATGGAATCACAGCGTAACTCAGATTACAGCAAGATCATATAATCCAACCTCCTACTCAAAATCAGATGTGAGATTAGAACAAAGTTTATCCAGGCCTTTATCCTGTCTGGACTTCAGGAAGTCCAAGAACAGTCTTTCAATATGAGAAACTTGCCTGGTAACCAGAAAAAGAACAAATGTATCTTAATTGTAGAACTGTAGAATTATTTCTGTTGGAAAAGGCTTCCAAGATCATTGAGTCCAGCTGTAAATCTAACACTGCCAGGTCTACCACTAAATCATGTCCCTAAGCACCAAGTCTGCACCACATCTTTCAAATACCTCCAGGGGTGGTTACTCCAGGGGCAGGGCAGCCTGTTCCAATGCTTGATAATCCTTTTGGTGAAGAAATTATTCCTAATATTCAAACTCAACTTCCCTTTGTGCATCTTGAGGCTTTCCTCTTGTTCTGTCACTTGTTTCCTGGGAGAAGAGTTCAGCCCCCGCCTGGCCACAACCTCCTTCCAGGCAGTTGTAGAGACCAGTACGGTCTCCTCTGAGCCTCTTTTTCTCCTGGTTGAAAACCCCCAGTTCCCTCAGCCTACTCTCACATAATTTGCTCCCTAGACCCTTCACTAGCTCTGCTGTTCTTCTCTGGACATGCTCCAGCACTTAAATGTCTTTTTTGCAGTGAGGGGCCCAATACTGAACACATGACTCAAGGTGTGGCCTCACCAGTGCTGAGTACAGGGGGACAATCATGTCGTGGTCCTGCTGGTCACCCTACTGCTGATACAGACAAGGATGCCACTGGCCTTCTTGGCCACCTAGCCTTGAAACACTCCTCTAAATTTTTTTTTCCCAGTGAAACCTAATGGAGTAATAAACAAGAAGTACCTTATGCTTAGTACTATACCTGGCTACTGTTATGGTAAGTCTTACCTTTTTGTAGTGTTTCAGCATCAAAGACATACTCCTTGAAGAAAGCTCTACAGGACAAAGGACTGGCACTGCAGTCTTCTGAAAGTTTGTCAACAGCTTGTTTAAATATAGCAACTAAGTCATGAAGAGGTCCATCTAAATCAAGGTGAGAAGTGGATGATGAAATCAAGCTCAGGCGTAGGGAGACTGATGCACAAGATGCAGAACTAGACTCCACAGATTCACACTCAATTTGGAAGCCCTCTGACAACATCTTCTTTGCAAAATGCTTTCTCTGGAGTGGGTCATCAACTACTGCAACAACATGCCATTCAATGGCAGCATCTCTGGGAAGGTGAGATACTACAACCACAGCAAGCAACCCATATACTGCAGTTTCATCATGATACATCTCTGAATCTTCAACCTAGAAGATAAAGAAAATATTCATATTACAGAGTTGTAGACATTGATGTTGCTCATATTCAGTGAAAATAGTAAAAAAGTATATGCAGTATACAGTATACAGAAACTGCTTTTCCCCTCAACTTTCCTTACTGGAAAGTTGTCTTGAGCAATTAGGAATTGATCAGACAATATCTCCTCATTTTTGCAATCTCAAACCACTACTATGCCTGTACCATTAAAAAAAGTGCTGATAATAAATTGTTTTGCAGTCATTCTGCAATCAAAATAAGTCTTTTTGCATATGGTAACTTTTGTTTGTACCAAAGATTTTTGAAGAATAAATGAATTGTAGGAACCACCAAAACTACAGAAATGAGTCAGTAAATTACATAAGTTTTATTTTAAAAGTTGGAGTACTAAAGATTCAGTTCAAATACAGCAAAAATATAGTTGAGAGTTCTAAACAGCAGAATTATCCTGACCAAATGCTCTTAGAAGATAGAACGTGTTTTTTAAATAGCACAGTTCATTGAGAACATGTATTTAAATTGTTTTCACGTCAACCAGCATGTATAATTAGCTAACTTGGTCAGCTACATCTGAGTAACTGAGTTCCTTTCCTTTTGATGGTTTTAAATAGCTTTTGAATATCTAAGCAGTTGAAATGCTTTTTTTGACCAGTTGATTACTTTTTTCCTTACTTTTCCCTCAATCTTTATGAAGAGACAGTATATAAGGAATTTTTAATATTAGTGACTGACACTATCTTCTGTACACTGATAACTTTTTTTATATACAGTTTGCTTACATTCCAGTATACACTGCTAATATTGTCCATTGCCTGATCTCTGAAAGGAAAAATAATAACAAGGCAAACCAGTCATTTTGCTTGAAGTCGATAAGGCCACATAACTTGCAGTACCGTACCTTCAATTCACAAGCTCAATTTTCAGCCACTTGCTCTCAACTTTGCAAGGAAGAAATAATGACACGTTCCAGGCACTTTATTTCAAAATTCACTCACAAAGTTATTGACAAGAATTTTTGCACAGAATATCTTTGATGCTTGACCCTTGTGAGCTGTTTACATGAAAAAATGCACTTACTTCTATATTAACGATAGCGGAGTGTAATTCTATCCCAAACATGTAGCAATTGCTTTAGCATTTCTGGTTTTGATGTGGTAACAGAAATAGGGACAATTTGTCTCAAATTGCAATCACTTCAGTCATAATAAAATCTCACTGAGTACTGTTTGCTTTCAGTACTTTCATTAGGCTGGCCAGGGCTGTTATTAAGGTAGCTACACATAAATGTTATATTAGCACTTAAAAGGAGCACAGTATTCTCCTCTAGGAGATGAATTCTAACCTTGTCAATATAATTCTGCTCTGAGTGCTGTAAAACAATTTGAAAAGATGAAATACTGGAGCTTTGCACTGAGAAAAAAAAAGTCATGCTCATTCAGGCTTAAAGGCCATTTTGCTGGCCCAAGGTGCTGAGGTACTGGTTAGAAAAAAACAGTCTAGAGAAGCTCTCTCAGGTCACATCAAGCACTATGACAAACTTTTCTACTTCCCTGTACTTGTCTTAGGTTGTTAAATCAATTACTCGCTATTTCTGCTTCCCTTCAGCTGCCATTTAGAATATGAAGAACTACATGAAAATTAAGGCCAGGAGAAAGTACAGTTCCAAATTTAACAAATGAGAATCATTCTGTGTGAAAGGCTACTCATGGTGCACCTGTATGGTACCATAACACTCATAACCTTTATCTTTAGAGTTTGCACAAAGCACAAATGATAGAGCTACTGGGGACTAATAATCTTTCATCAGTGGTACAGAATCTAATATGTATACTTCTAACAAAACAAAATACTTCTCTTCTGACTTATTTTCAAGAAATCACATTTGTGTTATACTTGGATGCCGCATTTATGAGTTACTTCTCAGAAATTTACAATTTTCTTAAAGAACTGAATATCTTTATGATAACCTTTCTAGTTAATGAGGATGAATACATAAGGTCTGCTAAGAAATTATATGATGCTAAAACAGTGTAGTAAGTATTAAGAGTGAAAATGAAGAGGAATTATTTTATTGGTTAAATTGTTTATACAATTGATTCTGCACTCATCAATGAGATTCATCACTTCTGGCAGACAGCTGTGATACTATGAATAAAAACATCTTTTGGAGTTCTTGCCCAAGCATACTGTTGTAGACAGTTCTATAAAGGAGCACAGGTTTTGGTCTAGTCTTTCTTCTACAGCTTCAGAGTCCTGATCAGAAAAAAAATTAGTTCAATGAGCACATAGTTTGGGTTATAATTTTTGAAAAAGAATTCTCAAATTATTCTTGTGAAGCTCTAAAATTCTTGTTGAGAGACAAGAAATCTGTTGGGGCAAACATTGCTGAAAGCAGGGATTCCTTAAAAGAAATTTTACAAATATTTAAAAATCTAATTAATCTGTAGGTGTAGTTGTCATCTAAAGATATTTGCCCTTTAAATCTCTTTTTCTAGCTATCAGTTTCCAAATGATTTTCATTTCATGGGAAAAGAATGTTGAAGTTTCTAATTCCCACTTGTTAGCCTTTCCATTGGATTTATTCCTTTCACGGAACAAATACTACAACGTAGCTCTGCACTAAGAGAAGTTTGAATGTAACAGGGGAAAACAAGGAGATCTAAAGGTTCAATGGCTGACTGCTGAGATTATATGGAGAAAAATGCTATGTATGTGCTATACTTTTACATGATCTGATTTAAAGAGGGCTGGAGAAGGACATCAGGTAACATCACTTCCACATGAAGGAGACACCCTCTGAAAATAAATGGTCCTATAACAATGACTTTTCGGGAATGGATGTAAACTGGATCATCTTAGAGACCACACTATGACAGAATTCTAATTCTGTCATGCTAAGAAATTGTAGATCCCAAAACTTTGGACAATGATTTGATAAGACAAGTGATTCAGCTCTAACTGAATCTCACATTAGACTTGTCCTCAAAAACACGTTTCATAATATCTTCCCTGTGCCAACAGGATCATCTGTTACTTAATTTATCAAAGATGTAAAAGATTGAGATCCAGAAAGTTTGAAAAAGAAAGCCAAAAGGCAGGTTTTCCTAAATACATGCATTGTATCTATATCATTCCACATATGCATTGTATCTATATCCATATCCAGAGAAGGACTACAAACATTTTTTAATACATTGCTTTACAAAAACCCCACAGCTCAGCAAAGATTTTTTTCTCACTTTGAAGAAAATACTGATAATCTTCTTGTGATACAAGGCATGCTTCAATAACTCACAGGAGAAACCAAAGATACAGAGTACATTTTAGGATGGTTGAGAAAGTGACTCTACTTCTATTGTAAAGACTGAGAAAACTGCCATGCTAAGCTAAGTGACATCTTGGAAAGTCTTCATGGACTGGCTAATAAAGAATCACAGAAGCTGATAGGTGTTAAGAAAATAAGTAAAGAAAGAAAACAAAGTGGGTTATGCCACTGTAAAAATTCACAATTCACCAAAATCTTGAGTAAGATAAACAACTCTGGATCTCAACTGGAAAAGGGCATACTAGATCCAAAATATATTCAGAGCAGGGCAAGTATGATCAAAAGCTCTGGAGGGTCTGACAGGAAATGTTCTGCAGCCTTCTCAATGAGAAGACAGAGGCTTACAAAGTCATACATGACATAAAGAGAGTGGATAGGGATAAGAACTGATTTTGCACACTTGTCTTTCTGTATGAAGAGTTATGGACCATCAAATGCCATTAGCAAGAGCATGGTTTCAAAACGAGCAATGGTGGGTGACACCTACAACTCCTTGATGGAGAACACTCAGGTTGCAAGAACTTTACAGGGATTCAAGGGGAGCCTGAACAAATTCTTAGAACACAGATTCAGTAGGTATTATAAAAGAGACATAAAACAAAGTTCTAGATTATTTTTAATTTATATAAGTTACTAATTTATATAAAGAATACGATTTATATAACAAAATTGATTTGGTCAATTTAAATATGAACTGAAATATTTTGTGGTTAGAAGAATATTAGGGTAGATTTACGCTTTTACTGGTTTTACTATTCACTAAACTTGTAATTAACCCTACTTTAAAGCAAGTGCTATCTGAACTGAGTTGAACATAATACTTTACTGAGTTTTGCACTGATACAAGAGGTTATCACATTGATTCACAGTATTGCCAACTCCTTACATTTTCTGTGCCTCAATTCTTAGCAAAGTTTCACCCAGTTTTCCTTGTACATATTCAGAGAGCCACAAAAGACTCTTATGTTAATGAATGCCTGATGAGTTCACAATACTGCTACAAACCAAACCAGAATACAATAGAATGAGAAGAGTCAAATGAAAAACACTGGGCTGTAAGGGTTGTAAACTTACACAGAATTTTGTTTTACAGGTGCTAATCTTATAAATATAAATATGTTTTTTTTGGTAATTAAAAAAATAAATCCAAGGCAGAACTATTAAAATTCTAATGAAAACAAAAGAATGATGAGTTAAAGACAAATCTATCTTCAATCCATTGTATAAGTATTTAACTATTTTGCTTAATTAAACTGAAAAATGTATACATTTTGGCCTTTAACATTTATTATAAAATTTGTTTGACTATCCTCTCTGTTCTAAATGAGAAATATTATTTTTGTTGTGTTAGTAAGGACTAAGGCCTATCTATCTCTCAGCTGAATATGGAATCAGGCTATAAGAGACAGAGATGAATGCATAATTGCTATCTCTACAAAGAAGTGACTTGGAGAACAAAAAGAAACATACTGTGATGTTACTTTTAGAAGCTGAGTTTATGAAAACCTTATATGGTATGCATTATTACACCATTACAGTGGCAAGATTAATGTGCCTTTAAATAATACATTTAAAATTTCTTTTACACTGCCTGCATTAAACAGAGTGCATCAAACTCCTGAGATCCAGATTAAGCTTTGCTAGAGTCTCTTACAACAATAGGCTTATGACTTAAAAAGTAAAGATTCCACTAGGAAAACTGCATAAGAATAAAAATGTCAGTTCCATAAGAAAGTAGGATAGAAGCAATTCTTTTCAACATCCTAGTTTGTCTAATAAATAGGCCACATGCATTCCTGGTATACCACGTCTGAATTCAAATAATGAATACCACAGTGTTTTATAACAATAAAATTACTAAGAATGTTCCTTTTGGAAAGCTTTCAAAAATAAGAAAGTCAGACATTTAGTATTTATTTCTGAAATAAAACAAATTATTTGGTGCATGTCGAAAAGACTAACAGAAAACTGGCAGACTAAAAATGAAGTCTTGTAAACTGGATATTTGTCATAGAATAAATACTGTAAATATGAAAAGAAACAAGTTCTTCAGAAATTTTAGTCCTCTATACTCATTCCTCAACATGTTGGAGAAAGATGGAGGTAGTTTAGTAATGACTGTGTCACATAGAAATTATTTTGTACAATGTCAGCTGGGAAACTGAGCCTGTATTTGGTGCTACTGTATCATGGAAAATCTAGAGCAAACCAAGTGGTTCTTTATTTTTCACAGCAACATCTGATAGCACATTTTTCAGAGTAATTTCTTTTTTGTGCGGTCTTCAGCTATCTTTAGAAAAAAGAAACATGAAAAAGAGAAAGCACATACAGGAGAATAAATACGAGTATAGAAATTTAGAAGTTGTACTATTTCTCAGGATGCTTTCAACCAATTTTTGTAATTTGTGTGGATTTCTAATTAATGTATTCTTTTGATGTGATTATAATTCTGCCTGCTCACATTAGAAAAAAATACAAATTAAATTTTCACCTCAGTAATTTTGAAAAAAATCTGCAGGTAGCCATAGCAGTGATGCAAAATTAATAATTAGATATTAAATGGCTGCCAATTAACATGCCAAGCATAACAGCTTAACTTTTCTCATAGATGCATTTTTGCAGGAGGATAAAATTACCATGTCCCAAGTTATTTTAGTGAGAGTATAGGGAATTTTAAATCTACACAATATATTGATGGCTATTATTAGGATAATAGACAAGGTGATAAGCTAAAATTTTATGGTAGTCAACCAAGTACATCACAAGAAACTACGAGAAAAATTAAGTAACAACACTGTTAGGACCCAAATCCCACAATAAATATATAGTAAATTTGATTTATAAGTTGAGACACCTTTCTGGTGCATAAAGGATGTGTTGAAATCCTTGCAGAATCAAAAATTTCATGATGAATGGTCTCTGAATAGTGCCACTGGAAGAATAGGTAAGCATTACATTAAATAACAAAGCAAATATAGAACTCATGAAAACAGAGAGTTCTTAGAAATCAGTTCAATAACTTTACATGATCTATAGTTTATATTGCTCAAACAGAATAATTTAAAAACTTGCTATTCTATCTTTTACCATGATTGTCAACAGAGGCCAAGAAGTGGTATAAATTTTCATCATTTCTGTGTGATAGAAAAAAGGTTTCTGTTGAAGTTTAAGACACAACTTTACAAGCTCTCTTTTGATTATATTTAGTACAGAAGGATATCATTTGCTTGTTAATTTTGTTTCTCTTTTCTATTGTTGGATCACTGTGTTTTCATCCTTTTACTTCAGAAAGGGAGAAGCTCTGACAGGATCAAAACGAGAGCAATCAGGATCACATTTCTATGAAGACATAATCAGCTTTGAACAAGTCTCTAGAACAAATAAACAATTGAAAGCCTGAAGAATGTACACAGAGTCTGCAATAACTAGGCTAACACCTCTATTTTCTGGACTTATCAACCTGGAAGCTTTCTTGCAAGGGAAGCTCAAATAATTTCTTGTTAAAATAAATTGAAAGAAAACCAGAAAATATAAACTGGCCATCTGAAAGACAGACATAGGCTTCTGCAGGCACAGTAGTGAGGAAGCCTCTCCTACTGAAAGACACAGGCTTCTATTTTTGCATAATTCCTCAGGAAAGTATCACAGTCTTGTCCTAACCCATTATCTAAAATCACAGTCTCATTAGCCCCACAGACATCAAATTTTCAACTACTCAATGAATTTTATACATTTCAATCTCTCTTCAAAATACCTTTCATAATTGTATGTGACAATCATGCCATCACCAGAGTAAAAGAAAGATTTTAAAATGTATAATCAGTTATGGTTAGCATGTGCTAATACCAAATGGAAAATATACAATACCATTTCCCTCATATTTTTAGATGGTTATGGATATTAGTCATAGCACTGATTATCCAGACAGAAAACATGTCCAAAGTACTGCAGTGGATGGGTCTGGATTGAGAAGTTGAGGAGCACAGGACTGCCAGCAGGGCTACAAAAGGGGCAAAATACCTGCAAGGTAGAATTAGACAATTATTATTAATTTTAATAATGGACATGACTTATTTTCCCTCTTAATTACTCCCACTGATGTGTCATGAGACAGATTAAGTATTTTGTTTATTATAGTTGATTTGGGGAGTGGAGGCTTAATTTTTCAATTTTTATTTCATTTTAGAGAACTGTTTTTGGTTTCAGCAGAGCTCTGATACAAGTGCTCTGTTACGATAAGAATATCTATATCTTTTTCCTTAACTCTAAGGGGTCAGGAATGGTTTTTCACTTTTGTAGAGTCCATACAAGCCTTTGGTTGTTTGCTTTACTCTGCAGAAGTAGCCATGCTACCGTGTGTATTTACCAACCTGACAAACCCTCTTCCAACTGCATGCAAAGCTCAGCCTTTTCATTCTCACCCTGTGGCATAAAGTATTTGGAACTCCAACGGTCTGATATATTTTAGTGCAAGTATACTCACAGAGTTCAAAATGGGAATTTCTGGGTGAAATGTAATGGTCCATGATATACAGGTCAGAATAAATAATCTAATGGTGCCTTCTGGCTGTACAAGCCACTCAAGCTATGAAATCAGTTTTACTCAATACCTCTGCTCAGCCTTTCTAGCAGCATTGAAGTGCCTGTACTCTAAAATCCCACACTAAGAAGGCAACCATCTCACTCATTATGGCCTTTAACATCTCTTGCTGATAGTTTTAAATATTTAAACAGTCCTACCTGTCGAGCTTCCTTTTATGTGTTCTCATAGTTACAGATATAATTTTGGAAGCAAAATATCTAAAAACCAAGCATAATAAAAATGAAATGGGTTAAAGCTTATTAGCAGTAGGGAGCAGATGTAGCAAAATTCTGCCAGTTCCCCTACATTTCCTCCCCAGCAGGGATTTTTTTGTCAAGCTGTGAGTTAGTTCTATACACTAATCCAGGCTGCTGTTGCTGCAATTGCACCTTCCTATACCTTGGTATTGTACTAAGAATTCACTTTGATTTTTGATTTCTTCCTTCTTAATAATAATATTTAAAGCAGTTCCTGCAGAGCTAAATGTAAATTCAAGCACTGCATGCTACATGCTCAAAAGGGCATGAAAATGTAAAATTGATAAGAAAATAATTATATACTGAAAAGCTTTTGTATTTGCTTAAAAAAGTGACTTTCTCTCAACAAACTAAAGACTCCTGAGCCAAGACATAACCAGTTAATGACTGAGGATCCTTGAAATACCTCTCAAACATACATCATTCAATATATCAGTTACAATGTGGAAAAAAAAAGATAAGTATTTAAGGAACAAAGTCATAAATTGATAGCAATACAAACTGAAAGCAAATGAAGTCTACCACATGAAACATGATCACAGACTGTCACTCTGAGGGTTTTTATTCTTCATGTGTAGTGTCAAAAATAAGCACTTAGGAAAAAGAGTTGAACTGAAGTAAGGATGTCCAAGGTGGAAAAATTCCAGCTGAAAATAATTTGTGAGGGTTTACCCAAATGGGATAGAAAATGAGGAAAGTTAATGGTCAAAATCTACTTTGTGGGCATTAAGGCTAACAGATTTTATGACAGAATTTGAATTTTGGATACTGATTGCAAAGTCCTTTTCTTTGAAAGTCTGCTTCCTCCTGAACTTTGACAATGTGCTCTGGAATCAATTTTCAAACAGAATATCAGCTTTCACCTCACATATTCTAATTACATTATCTGTTCATCTGTACCTGTACAGCACCATTATCTACTCTTGTCAAACCTGTAACAAAATTTTGTAGAATGCAAGGAAGAAGGAGACAGAAGGAAACCAGTTTGAAAACTCTGGTGGCACTACTTAACTTCCACTAACTGTCAGGCTCTTCCTCATTGTGGCAGCCACCTTGATTAGTAATATGACATAAAGACGTACAATCGAAAATAATGTCATAGAATCACAGAATTTTTGGAGTTGGGACCTTGAAGATCATCTAGTTCCATACACTGTGCCAAGGGCAGGGACATCTTCCACCAGACTGGGTTGTTCAGCCAGGCCTGGCCTTGAAGGGACCTCTAGGGGACCTCTAGGCATAGAACACCCACAATTTCCATGGGGAACCTTTGCTAGCCCTTCACCACACTCACAGAAAAGAATTACAGTAATTTCACTATTACAAGCCGCACCATTTTGATTAAAGTTTTGCTCCGTACCCGGAAGTGAGGCTTGTATTCCGGAGAGGCTAATATGTGAAAAAAAAATTCTGAAATTTGCCAACCGGAAATGCAAGTACGCAGCAGCCCCAAGCCAAGCCGAGCGTGCGTCGCCCCGAGCAGGGCCAGGGCCATCCACGGCGGCCGCGGGGGAGCGGGGCCGGGGCCGGCGGAGGAGGGGGGAGCTGTGCCGGGCCGGGGCCGTTCCCCGGTGGGGGAGGTGGGAACTGAGCTGGGCCGGGGCCATTCCGCAGCTGGGGAGGGGGAGGGCCATGCCGGGCCAGGGCAGCTCCGCGGCGGCGGCGGGGGGGCCGGGCCGAGCCCGCACGGTCCCGAGCCAGTAAACCCCGCGCTCCCGTGATTCTGTTTCTAATTGGCCACTTTGTGAAAGTTGCACGCGGATCCTTGCTGCGAACGAAAGTGCGGCTTACAATCCGGTGCGGTTTGTAAATGGAGGAAAAACAAAACGTTGTTGACACCCCGGAAGTGCCGCTTATAATCAGTGCAGCTTGTAATTGTGAAATTACTGTATTTTGTAATACCTTATCACAACTCACTCTCTTCCAATCAGAAGTCATTTCCCCCTGCCCTGTCACTACATGCTCTTGTAAACAGTCTTGCCCCATCTTTCCTGTAAACTCTTTCGAGGTACTGGAAGGCTGCAACCAGGTCACCCCAACACCCTCTCTTTTCCAGGTTGAACAATCCCAATTCTCTCTGCATTTCCTTACAGGAAAGGTTCTCAATCCCTCTGATCAACTTGGTAGTCCTGCTCTGGACTTGCTTCAATAGGTCCATGTCCTTCCTGTGCTGAGGATTCCAGAGCTGGATACAGTCCTCATGGTGAGGTCTCACCAGAGCAGAGCAGAGGGGCAGAATCATCTCCTTCAAACTTCTTGCCATACTTCTTCTGATGCAGCTCAGGATATGACTGGTTTTCTGGCAAGCAATTTAATTTTGAATGTGGTGCTTTTTAGTACACAATCTTTTACTGGAAAATACATTTACATTCCATCTTATGTATGTGAATATTTTTGAGATAAATATTGTTTTCAACAAACTAGTTAATTACTTTCATTTTTAATATGGTATGACTGCAAAACAAGGTCGGTTAAATGGCATAGCATATGACTATTAGGGCTTCTCATGACTTTTATTTTAACTCCAGTCATTTACATTGACCAATAATGTCCTACATATAGTTTGGAACTTGGATTTCGCATGACCAGTTTTTTTCCAGTTCAGTATTATAGAAGTCAAACTCAGATGATGCAGGCATCAAAATAAGGCAATTTCTTACAATCCACTATACTGGGCTGCCCAAAAAATTTAGAAAAAAACTCACCCCTGCTCCAGGTTTTATTGTCAAGCATGAATCTATATTATATATAATACAATATAATACTTTGGTCAATTCAACTCAGGTGTCTCAGTAACTAAGTCCCCTCCAAGCTCTGCCAAACTGCAGCTCTCTTGCTGGGTATGGGTAAAGTAGGAGAAAGAGAAAGTCTTGATGCTGTGCAGGCATTGTCCAGCAACAGCCAATACTGGTCTGCCACAAATCCAAAACACAGCACAGCACTATTGGGGTGGCTGTAAAGAAAATTAAATCCACCCTAGCCAGACTCAGTGTGAGAGAAAGTTCACAATAACCTACAAGTTCTAAGCTAAGTTTTAGTTAAACGTATAGTCATTCTCAGCAGTGTCTGGAATGAGCTATATGGAATGCAAATTTGTTCCTCTGAACATGAAAATATGTATCTGAGATTACTACTGAAATATATAATGGGATCTTAACTCACACTCCTGAAGGCAGGTGTCTCCATCTACAGAAAATTAGAATGGAAGGTTTTCAGTAAATGGCCTTTAAGTGCCATGTATTAACATATATACTTGTTAGAAGTTTTTATACTAAGAAAAAATACAATTATATATTCATAGATATGCTTGTAATATGCATATATATACATATGTATATGTATATGTATATGATGTCTATATGCATATATATATATAAGAAGAGGGAGGGAGAAAAATCTGTAGATGTATGCCTCCTCCATGTAGTTGTGCAGAACATCCACAGAGAGCCTATAAGACTGTGCATTACTGAGTTGCTTTATGCAACTCCACACAAACACTCATTCAACAAATTACAACAGTCCTTTACCAAAATTACCATCTTAATTAAAAATGGTTTACAGTCAGTATTTTCTTCAGCTAATGGTTGCATATCCTCTTTCAGACTTGTTGCTTTGTTTATATATATATATATATGCATATAGATATACACACACATATATGTATATATATATACAGTAGTTTCACGAATACAAGCCGCACGGATTATAAGCCGCACCCCCGGTGCCTCGACAATGTTGCTGTCTTTGTCAATAGATAAGCCGCACCCCGAATATTAGCCGCACTTTCGTTCGTCGCGAGAATCCGTGCGCAGCTTTCACAAATTGGCCAATTAGTAAGAGGATCGCGGCATAGCGGGCTTTACTGGCTCGGGGCGGGGCCAGGCAGGCTCGGCCCGCTCATGGTTGCCGACGGGGCCGGGTGGCCCAGGTCAGCGCCACGGCTCGGCGGGGCTGGCCGGGTGGTGCTGCCGCCGCCGCCGGGCTCGCTGGCCCCCCTCTCCCGTCAGCACCGCCCCGCTGCCGCGTTCGCTCGCCCGGTTGGCAGGGCTGCCGCCGCCGGGCTCGCCGTCCGCCCCGCTGCCGCTTTCGCTCGCCCCGCGCCGCGCCTCGCGAGCGCCGCGCCTCGCGAGCGCCGCGCCCGCCCCGCGGCGCTTTCGCGGCTCGCGGTTCGCGGTTCGCGGCTCGCGGCTCGCGGCTCGCGGTTCGCGGCTCGCGGCGGCGCTTTCGCGGCTCGCGGTTCGCGGCTCGCGGTTCGCGGTTCGCGGCTCGCGGCTCGCGGCTCGCGGTTCGCGGCTCGCGGTTCGCGGCTCGCGGCGGCGCTTTCGCGGCTCGCGGTTCGCGGCTCGCGGCTCGCGGCTCGCGGTTCCCGGCTCGCGGCGGCGCTTTCGCGGCTCGCGGTTCGCGGCTCGCGGCTTGCGGTTCGCGGCTCGCGGTTCGCGGCTCGCGGCTCGCGGTTCGCGGCTCGCGGCGGCGCTTTCGCGGCTCGCGGCTCGCGGCTCGCGGCTCGCGGTTCCCGGCTCGCGGCGGCGCTTTCGCGGCTCGCGGCTCGCAGCTCGCGGTTCGCGGCTCGCGGTTCGCGGCTCGCGGTTCGCGGCTCGCGGCTCGCGGTTCGCGGCTCGCGGCGGCGCTTTCGCGGCTCGCGGCTCGCGGCTCGCGGCTCGCGGCGGCGCTTTCGCGAGCGCCGCTTTCGCTCGCCCCGCCGGCAGGGCTGCCGCCGCCGCCACCACGCTCGCCGGCCGCCCCCTCCCGTCTGCACCGCCGCCGCGTTTCCTCGCCCTGGCCGGCACTGCAGGCCCCCGCACCGCCGGGCTCCCCCACGCTGCTGGCCCCGATTATGCTGGGCTTCCCCCGCTGCCAGGCAGCCCCACCCGCCGGCCTTCCTGCTTCTGCCATGCTCCCCTGCGCTGCTAGCCCCAGTTCTCCCGGGCTCCCCCGCCCTGCTGGCTCAGGCTCTGCCGCCCGCCCCCGACACTGCTGGCCCCGCCTCTGCCAGGCTTTCCCACCTCTGCCGGGGCCGGCCGGGCTCCAGCTTGGCTTGGGGCTGCCGCGGGCTCTCACTTCCGTGTTGGCAGCTTTTAGAATTTTGTTAATAGATTAGCCGCCCCGGAATATTAGCCGCACTTCCGGGTTTCCACCAAAATTTTGGTCAAATTGGTGCGGCTTGTATTCGTGAAATTACTGTACACATAAATACACATAAATATATATATACACACATATATATATAATATATTATATATATATATATAAAATATATATTAAAAAAATAACTATTTTGGTCACCTACAGAAGAAGGCCAGGGTGCTTCTATGAAGGTGCTTATAGGTGAGATGCATAAAGACATGCAGAATATTAACACTGAATAATATCCAAGATAAAATCAAAGTTATATTTCAAGTGTTACCACCTGCGTTTATGGTGTTACAACCAAAGGATTGATGAGAAGTGAACAGGTATCATATCAGCTGAATAAAAACAGGGAGGAAGTTTATTCACTGCTAGCTGGCATGCATATAACTGGGTATTGACCAGGGAGCACTGCTCATTTTTGCTATGCAAAAATTTAAAGGTTTCAGAATAAGATAACTCACTTTACACTGTCTTACGTGCTTTTTTGAAAGTGGAGTACAGGAAAGCATAAATAAATTTTGGGTTACTTTGACTTTTATGAATAAGAAAATTAAAGATCTACTATTAAATTTGAAGACCATGTGATATCCTTCAGAGAAGAGGAAGAAGAAAAGAAAAGGAAATTATTATTATGACCAGCACACAGAACCAGAGATGAGGATAATCAAGTACCGAAATTTAGTAGGATCCCTTGGATCATAAAATAAAATAGCAAAGAAGTACTTCCACTGGAAGAATGAAGATGCTTTCCCAGTTAATTTTTCCCCCCATTTTTTTTTTTTTTGATAGTAGAAGATCATTAATGTGTCTGAATAGAGACAAGATTCTTGCATAGTTTCAAAAGGAAGAGATGATATTTTGAGTTCTAATTTTGTCTGAAGTTTGACAAAGGAGGACAGGTAAGAATTTTCCTAGTTAATTGTGAAATTTGTCTTCAGTGATAATTTGCTGAATCTGCTTGAGGGGTTGAGTCCCAGGCAGCTTCCTCTCCACAGAGCCACTTGCTTGGCCCTCAGCCCCAGCAGGATGGGAGGGACAATAGGAAGAGCAAACATGGAGAACTCTTGGGCTGAGGTAAGGACACTTTACAGGTGAAGATAATAAAACCAGCAATGCAAAGGCAATCTTTCACCTCCTCCCACCAGCAGACTGATGCCCAGCCAGCCTCTGGGGAATAGCCACCTTGGAAGACCAAATTCTCCAAATTTATGGCTGAGCACAGTGTCATATGTTCTGGGATATCCCCCTGACTGCCTCTTGCGGTCTGAAAGGGATTACCCTGCCACAGTTCTAGGAAAGATGAGTTGCTAATTAAACTCTTCATGTAGGTTGAGGTGGCAATATGGCTCTTCTTTCTGAAGAGTCCTGATCAACAGGATTACCTTATCCAAGGGAGAACACAAAAACTTTGAAAGTGATGAAATCCTGAAATTCTATCCTTCATTGTGGGCATTTAAAGTGCTCTACATGTAATTTGGACTACATTTTACTAGGGAAGTTTCTTGAGTAAAAGTTGGACCTTGATCACTTTTCAACTGAAATGGCATTCATCCCTCTATAATGAGGCAGTGACAACAGGTACTCGCTGCAGGGATGAAACTGTTAATGGCTTTCACAGTCATCACACATTAGACTTTTGACCAGAGGTTCTGGCCTAAGTGAACAGTGGATGCATATATGCACTCTTGCTTAGCACAAAAGTGACAGGTTCAAAACAGAATTAATGTTTTCAGCAAAGGAGATGAAGAATCACTCAAAACCAGTCTTATAAGGTATCTGCTGCAGGGGAAGATCAGTCAGCCTGGATAAACTAGGCTGTTTACCACCCTGAATAACTTGACATGCATTTCTTCACTCTGTCTACCTGAAAAACAACATTCAAATGCATGGATATATTATCTGTAAGTGGCAAATAAGCTAGTGTAAATCAGTTCAAGGAAATCACAGTGATGCTGACTTATACCAGTTGAGGATTTGATTGTATCTGTAGATATCTCCACAAACGATCACAGAAGAAATACTCTCCTTTTGTATTTTCTATCATTCATTTTTTTTGTTTATACTCTACAAGTTAAATTCATGCATACTCTTTAGTCTATTATGCAATCATATGATTTTTATACACATATATTCCATTTCGAAAAATGGCTTTAGGTAAAGTCATGTTCTTTTAGTTAACCATACTAATTTTTAAACATTATTAAGCCTCTGCTAATGTTACAAGTAGAATATTAGTCTTCTTTTAAGAATAAGTTCAAGTGGCAAACCTTTCACCTCCCATTGTTGCCCAGTGCCAAACAGCAGACTATTTCCAAGGACCTCTAGATTACTACTATCTGCATTTGACCTGTGTTAAATATTCTCATTACAGTTGCTCCAAATGAATAGAAAAGCTTTGTCTAATCTGAACGCAGGGGAAATGAAATACACTAGGCACGAGATGAAAGACACACTAGCACTGTGCAATTTAATGTACTGTGTCCTCTGAACGTAGGCCATCAAACTGTGGAACATTCAAAACAGCATCTCAGAGCAAAATTGATTTTATGAACCTGATGGGACAAAAAGGGGAAACAGAAACATGCATATTCCTCCTATTGAATTTTTGATAGGCATAGGTACTGGCTGTCAGCAATGGTTTTCAAAAATATTTGTTTTTCTTCTGGTGATATTACAAATCATATTAATTAACCTATGTGAGATTTTGCTGCAATGTAATGGTAGCAGTGTTCTAATTTGTCATTTTACCTGTATAATCCTTGTTTACTTCTATTACTCATATTTTGACTATTTTGTTCAAGAAACTGGTAAAAGGAGACCAATTAAGTTAATATTACCTATAGTATTAACTATAGGACATAGAATTCACAACACTTTTTGGAAATCTAACAATTGCATTAAATAAAGATATTAATACATATAATAAATTAGACAAAAAAGTGTACCTGAGTATTACTGGCTTATAAACATCTGTTCAGGACGGTGGAAAAATATGCATCTTCTCACAGAAATCTGGGAAGGTTTATTAATATTCCATTTTAAGTTTTATAGTCATTTTCTCTATAGGTAAAAGAGGATCTTAAATCTTTGTCCAATCCTTTGCAGCAAGAAAAATCTTCAACTTCCACTATTTGAGCATAAGCTACTTCTGTTGTACTTAGAATAAAGTGTTAGAGAATGCATGAATTTTATTTAAATTCATGACAGTCTGTATACTTCAAATAGGACATGGATGTCTGAACAATGCACAGACTGCTGTTACAGATGCATGATGCCATTCTAAATGACTGCCATGAAAACACACTAATTACTCTAGGAAACAACTGTATGTAACTAGAAAGATTCTTCTTCAAGATTTGACTTGTTTATACTTGGGACCTACATTATTTGTAAGGCAAAGTGGAAAGATACAGGAAAGCACCAATGGTATTATAAAAAAGGTCAATACAGGGGCTCCCTGGAAGGGCCCAGTGCCCTAGTTGTCTGCTCTTAGATATCTTTAAAAAATTCTGGTTTGGGTGTACTTACATCTTTTGACATCTAAGCAGTTTTTAAATCTGGTCCAAAAGGTTTTAATTTAGATTTTTAAATTTGGCATCAAGTTACCCGAGTGTTGAAATAAGTGTGGAACCCATTCACAATATATATCAGATAAAACACTGTGAATCTTTTTTCCATCACTTCTGCATTACACATTATTAAGACACACATTGTCAACAACCTGACTGGCATTCCTGACAGAATGAAAGTCAACTGCAGCACTCTTTGCTGGATTTGAAACAATCATGGGATCACAGCCACTCATTCTGAATTCTTACCATAAAAAAAAAGAAAGCTTCTGTCAGAAGATGGGCTGGTGAACTTCTAAAGTTTGAAGTATGTTTGCTCAGAAAATTATTGGTGGGAGAGTACCACACAACTAATGTCCAAATGCAAGAAGTGTTATAGAAGTAAAAAGATACATTTTTTATGTCACACGAAGTATTTCACCAAGGAGATTTTTCATTACTGAGGATGGAAAAGATATAGGCAACTGTCTAGTATGATAACTCAGAGGGGAACTGACCTATAGTATCAGAATTTAATAAAAAAATACTGTGTGTAAAATGACTTGCTAAAAAAAAGATGTAATGACTTCAGTGCTATTAATACATCTTGCTATTACATTAAATATTATCTTTCTATGCCACTTGGTCTTCTAATCTTAACAAAATATATTGTTTTCATTGTCTCAAAATCTCCATTCACCAGTGCTCACCAGTGCTCACTTACAAACACAACCAATTCTAAACTTTTCATTGATAACAAAACATTGCGTACTAAATACACTGAAGTATTTCCTGATAATATTTTTTTTTATAACAAACAAATCAGAGATAACTTTCAGAGAATTCTGGAAAATCTGCCTTCAAGTTTTGTATATATTTCATCCAACCAAAATAACTGAAACTAATCTTTAGCATTCAGAAATTTTATAAACAAATTTATTTCAAAAGCAGCAAACTGCCTCAAAATTTTTCTGCTAGGAAGTTAATGTGCTCTTATCTCACAGAAAGAATTAATTCACAGTACTTTTCCATGGAATATACAATTGAATAGCAACAGTGGAAATGAGTATTCATTATACAGTTTATCAGAATTTATATATTTTATTTATCTAGCTATATCAAGTCTTGCCAGGAATTAGCAAGATGGAAAAAAAAGAAAACACAGCAGTTAAGCAAGCTGGAATGCCTGAAATCTTCTGAAATCTTGAGACAGCACAGCATGTTTCTCCTTTGTATTGGTGAGGATAAAAAGAGAAAGCAAAAAACAAGCAGAGGTAGAAAAAAAATATAATAATGATCTTGCCCATCACAGTTAGCCTAGGGGAATCTGTTGTACAGGCAGAACTACAATGCACCACTTGAAACAGTCTAACAAAATACTACAGGAATGTTTCTGCACAGAAAGCCCATGGGTAGGGGAAGGTGAAGTTAGGGTGTAGACTCAGCTCCCAGCTAAATATATTGAGAGTACTGTCTAAATGGTACAACTCAAGCCCTACTGAATAAAGTGCATTCACAAAGTAAATTAATAAAATTTTGCAGGCACAGTCACTGTTATATCATTATACAATAATTATTTGGAATATTTCCATCTATCAATAATGCCATCTGTCCCACCCAATACAAATGGACTGCAACCCATCTGGCTTATTTTTTTCTATTGATTACTCTGCTGAATGAGTTAGCAAAACCGCTTATAAAATCATCATATTACATGACACTGTCATTAAAAGATGTGAAGTAAAGAAAAACACAAGATGAGATTTAATTGGAAAACTGTCAGTTCTTCTTCCAGAAAGTTTTAGCAATGTTATAAGCTTATTTCTTTTTTGTTTTCTTTTTTTTTTTTTTGGTCACTTAAAAAATGCACCAAGAAGACACAAAGCCCAAAAACCCGCTAAATGCTAACTGCTGGATTAGACTGAAATTGTTCTAGCACCCAGCTGCTACTAGGTATGCTAGAGAAGGTCCCTCAATTTATCTCCTCTCAAGAGTATCGACATGTCCCGAAGTATGCCTGGCAATCTCAAAGAAACAGTGGAAGGAATGTAATTTAAAAACAGGGTGGAAGGAAGCTGATGATGGCTGGCACTTGTATTTGTTAATTCCAATAAGATTTCCTAGGTTTTGATTATTTGTTTGCATAATTGTCTATATGCTATTTTTGCAGCCTCTGTTTTTTTCTTCTTTTGATTTTAGCCACTGTTTCCTTTAACTATATTTCAATTTCTCCTGCAACAAAAATGCAGTTTTATTCACCTACAGAATTAAATGCTAACTTCAGCACCTTCGTTCTAGATCTCAATTTTTATGACACCTTTTTAGTTTCAACAAAGGAAATCTCTCTTGACATTCAATATGTCAATCCAAAGATCATTTGCACAGTGATTTAGGTAGTGTTCTTTTGAGTGAACCCTTGTTGGGGCTGCTTTCTTATCCTTCCCTCCCCACTATTTTTTTTTCCTTTCTACTACAACCTTATACCCATGTACCAGATTTCTGTTTCCTCTGTCACCCTAAATGGCTTTTCCAATGATGCTGTGACTCAAAGGGACATATGAAGGAAGAAGAGAGAGGGACAGGGGCTGGATTCCAGCTCTAAGGACACAACCCTTGATGACTGTGGGTAACTGGAGCTCAGGGAGGCTCAGGGGGTTATACGCAGGAATGATGCTGGGAGCACAGATACTGAGCTGCCACAAGGAGTGAGGGAAATCGGGATGACAGGAGTAGAAAGGAGTTGTGTAAGAAGGAAGGAATGATGCTTGAATAAAGAAGGCACCAGAGGCTGGGTGACTGAAACAACTTAGAAGTTGCTAGGTGGTCCAGGCTGCTTACTGTTACTGTTTGCTCCTTCTCTTACAGTCCCCTCTCTTCCTCACTAGAACCATTTCTCTGTTTATAGTAAATTAAATACTTCCTCAGGACAAAAATAGATTAATCTGAAATCCACTTTTTTATAATTTATGCAAATTAAAAAAAAAAAAATAGATGTAATTGATCTTTCTCTTTGTAATTCAAGAAGTTCCTAAAGGACAATTGTCACTAGCAATATTATAAGAAGTCTTCTAAAGTCCAGGTAACTGTGTGGGCTTTTCTCAAAGTTGTCTTTCAGCAACTGCATGTCTACATCCAGCTCTTACAAGTAAATCTTGTGCTGTTAATTCCAATTTATTGGTATACTAAACAATTTACATAAACAATTTATAAACAGCATCATTTATGTAGAAGATATTTACCAGGTATCACCAAATGACAAAATGCTAGATTTCTCAAGTTCTAAAGAAAACCACCTTTGGCAGTTCTGATGCATATGATTTAGTCACCATTTTTAATACAATTATCTTTATATAACATCTCTTCGCTACTAAATACAGAACATTCAATGGAGAGAAATACAGAATCTAAATCTGATCTTTAAAACATAATTCTATGTTTTATAATGTGTAGCATACAGAAAATGAGTTCTGAGGTGAACTGTTTCATTTCCACAAACTCTTTTTTTTCATGGATAACCGAAGGAGAACAATTTCAACTGCAAAATCATTTTTTCTTATTAAGAGTTCTCTAGGTTGCTACTGGTTCAGGCCTTTGGCCACTGCTTAAAATAAAGTTACAGAATAATAAGATACTTCTGGTCTGGCTGACTTAGTTTATTGGTGTAAACAGACCATTATATCATGTCATGGTATTCAACAGAACTGTGTGTAGTAGCACTGGAATACCAAAACCTGAACAAAACCTGACAGGTAAGGAATATGATTTCAGAGTAAGGCTACCATATTCTGTCTTCCACAGAAAACAGCAGTATCTTACAGCATCTGGAAGGTTGCTCCAAAGTAAAAATAGTATTACTTGTTTTCACTGATACTGTGGAATAACTGAGGCAGAAGTACAACTAAAGAACAATTTATAATTTTTCAATGTAAATTTTCTGTTTTCATTAACAGGACAACTGTATTTTCAGGGCAGGGTAATTCCCCCCTCTAGTTCCCTCTAACAAAAATATTTAATAAGTATTTCTCTGTGCTTTAATTTGTACACAAACCCGCCTAATTCAAAAAAAAAAAAAAAGCATATCCCAAGGAAAAAAAATTAATTCTTCTGTCTGAAGCTCCTATTGACAAAATTATAGAAACAAGAACATGCAGCAGTTAATAACATCTCACTCTCATTTATATTTAGCTTTTTTCCAAAGCATTTGTAGATGGTGTTCTGGCACACATTATCTAACTTTTTTTCTTTCTGATACTGTCATTACTGAGTTATGATCTGATAAGCACAGCATAAGACTGATAAACATCCTAGAGGATTGTCTGATTCCAGGATGTTTTTCCTAAAGATTCCTGAAAACTGACAGGCAGCTATCACTTCATGGGAGTACATGTAGGCAACAACCAGTGTTTTAAGCTATGGCTTGAACAATCAAAAAGTGACATCGAACAGGTATTAGTGATAGCTCAAAAGTAAGAAACTTCATCAGTGTTTTTCAGCTAAAAGAAAGAAAAAAAAAAAACCAAGTTCTGCCTAGTCATTTTAGTAAGTAGAAGAAATAAAGGACTTTTTGATAAACAGTAGTTGGTATGCATAATAACTATGGAAGACCTAAAAGACTGTATATGGAAAAAGGAGACGTTTCAAAGAACTGACAAACACCACCAGTCTGTCTTCCAATCTTATATATTGAAAATCAGAAAGCCGAGAGAGTTTTTGGTCATGGTATATTAGTAATTGATCACAGAAGGAAAATTTTATTTAAATATATATTTAATATATATTTTTAAAATCAAATTGAATTCAGGTTCAATACTGGATCTGAACCTGGTCTTCGAGGAATAATAAACACTGTTTAGGAGTGTTTTTTGTTAGTAAATCAAGTTGAGATCATAAGAATGTAAGTCTATATCTTTACTCAGAAAGATACTTGCCAAGTGCAGAGACTGGAGACAAAGACAGAAGGAAAGTTTCAGGTGTCTTTTTCCTTCTATGAAAATATTTACATATTCTATGCTTCCCCAGAAAACATAATAATTAGGCTATATCAAATTATACAGCAATTATGCATTTGGGGAGAAGTTATGTTTTATTTACAATATTTGTGGCCACTATCTGTCAATGCTGTCTGGGTGTGCAATGGCTATTTTAAGAAAAGGGGCATGTGCAAATCAGGAATTAGTATGGCATCATTATAAATCACTCTGCAAATTATTATGCTGTTAATCCAGGGTTAACCAACAGACAGGCATGTCCAGATGTGGTCTTGGAAGTCCAGCTGAATATAAAACAATAATGAGCAGTAAATTGTTAAACTCAGTTATCATACAATATTGTTTGTAAGCAAGTGGGGAAAAATTCCTCAACAGAACAACTGACAAAAAAGTTGAAGTGAAACGCCCATTTTCTCATTATGCAAAAATATATGGACAGAAGTAATTCAAACGAGGCATTGTTTTCACATTTTTGTTAGAGAAATTGACTGTTCTTTAAGAGTTCTTTAACACAATGCTTTGGGGAATTAAGACAAAGTTAGTGGTGAATATAACTTTCTATTAAGTAGTTTTCCTTCTCAATTGTGCACAACCACTTATGAGCCAGAACATAACAGCTCAATCAAACCTTTACTTGAAACCCTCTGAAATGTTCTGCAAAAATTCCAACATTACTGCAAGACAGAGACGAAAACAAGACAACCCAGGAAGGAGAAAATAGATAGGGCAGCTACCTTTTTGCATTCTCTCAACTTCTTCTGCCAGATGGAGCGAGCAACAGGAATGCTCTTGCTGTCGGTTACGTAGCAGGTGGCAGTGATGACATGGTGGAGCGCAGTCCGGTGGCTCATGGCCTGAAGAACTCGCCCAACGTGCCGGAGGGAAACACTGGCCTCTGCGCACACGCCACCGCTGACGAGCTGCATCGTGCAGGGCACCAGAGCAATCTGCCCTGCACAGAAGAGAACATCACCAACCTAGGAGAGAATCACATCAAGCACGTAAGACTCTGGGAGTTTACAGGAGACAAGGGAAGCACCTTCCTCTCTTCCAGCTAATTTCTTTCAATAGTACTGTTCTTTGCCATAATTTGTTACAAATACAGCAAACATGCCAGCCCAAAGATAATGCATGGATGTATGTGTCAGCTCAAAGCAATAATCTGATGTGGACTGTTAAAGCTGCTGGATCACATCGATGACCCAACATGGTTAAATGTGCTCTTTTTTTTTTCTTTCCAGCAATGATGCACATTGTCTTTAGTTCAATCCTATTTTTAAAATCTTCTATGTCTAAATCTTCTATGTCTTCTATGTTTGATAGACAACCACGTAAAAAAGTATCAGTACATATCTGTAACATCTTTACTAAACTAAGTTAGAAGTACTGTAAAAATATAATAGCAAAACACCTAAATGACTGTGTATGAACAAAAGTGATGATATTCCACCAGAAGGTAAAAGCAAATTGCAGATTAAAAATAAAATGCTGAAGAATGCTACTTGAATACAAAGAGATGGGTCATCTTTTGAAAATGGACTTTAATGCGTGGCCAGATTTACTACTGCAATGCAGTTACTTTGAGCTTATTTTCCAAAATCTTCCCGGCAACACTCTTTTTTTAACAGCAGCCAGCAAAGGAAACGTTTATTCTTATTATTCAGACATCTCAAAGATTTTTTTTACAAAGGCTCAATGTAAATATCAAAAATTTTCATCGGCTCATGCTGCACTTCTCTAGAACGTCTGTGCATTTCCTAATCAGTGAAACAGTAAATTTTATTCACTATCAAAAGAAAACTAAGTATAGAAGTGGGAAGTAAGGTGGGCGTAAGCAGCTTTGAAGTCAGCACAGGAAGAATTTTGCTGGGAGTAAAGACAGAGAAAATGGACTGTGCAAGGAATTTTGCAGAACTTACTGTATAAACTGTAAAAATTCCTCAGAATTAAGAATAATTAAAAAAGAAATCTGTGTCCTAGAAGACATGGCAATCAAACCATGTGACAGACCCATATGCAACTCCAAATCTGTCCTCATAACTGTCTGTGTCTCACAAAAGACTCACACATGTAACTATTGGAAGAGTATCTTATACAATTTGGCATACAAGTTCTATGATTAGCAGCTGAAGAGGGGGAGGAGGCAGAGACGAAACAATATACCAACCGACACACATCAACTATTTAAATGGTTTATAATACCTGAAACATTGTTTGACAATGCTATATATAATCCTGAATTTAGAAAAAATACATGAAAGCAATATTTTGATTTATAGGAACAAATGGTCTTTTTTTTTTTTTTTTTTTTTTACAGCGCTATTTTAAAATATGTGCCATTGAACAAGGGAGTCCAGCCAGCTACCAAGTGGCATACTGACAAGATGAGAAACAAATTCAGAAAGATATGATTCAGAGGGGCACAGGTTTGTTTTTAAAGCAAACCATTAATTTTCACCTCTGTAAAGTGAAATTCATGCATTAGTCAAAAACTCCAATGCAGGTAGTTTATACTTCTATAGAAAAAAACCCCACACTGACGGTATTTCTTCCTTTTTTCCCCTGTTGAGCTGCTGGTTTTCCATGCATCACCCATGTTAATTATTAGGTAGACAGAAGAGCTGTTCAACCAGTTCACTTCCCCTATTCTTGAACAGATTGTTTGAGACATAATATGAATACTAATTAACGACAAAATATCTGTCAGTGTTTTGAAATACAAACCCAGATAGCACTTTCTTAAAGTATCCTGGACAGTTCTGATACAATTAGCCCCACTGGTCATAAGCAAGGTCATCAAAAATCTCTGAAGGATTTGAGAAAAATTGGCACCACTTTTGGCTAAGATTCAGTGGGAATTTAGCAGTTTTTTAAAAACCAATTGAAAAAATCCCTCTGTTCCTAACATACTTGTTTGTATCTTAAGATCCAATTAATAGAAAAATAGTGTTCCCAACAAGCCACCATGTTATGGAAGGGTGGATGCAAGGGGAAAAGGATAAAAAAATGACCACAGATTTGCAGCAACTGCATTTCAGGGGGACATAATTTAGAATAAGGGAAGGAGGAGGGGCATCTCTCTTCTCTTTCCCAGTGACTCAGTCATGAAAAGCAAGCATAAATAATCAGCAAGGACAAAGCAGCAAACCAGTACAAACACTGTTTTAGCAGATTTCAAGACGTTGTCTCTGGAATGCTCAAAGCATTATACAGAAAATTGTTAGAAGAGTAAAAGGCTTTAAAACAGGGAAGTCATCATGCTATCTTGTTCACAGCACTGAAATCTTACAAGGGGAGCTGTCACAATGTATGGTGTCAGTACTTGTGTTGTGAAAGCGTTCTGCAAAACCCTGCTAGAACCTTGCAACAGTTTATCTTTTTGGAGCATTTAGGAGGATAACAGAAGATCTTTCAGGGTATGGATTCACAGTGTATCCAGCCTGGCGGACTTGTTTTATATAGGAAACTCACAGTAGAAAGAGAACTACAATATAAAGGATCAATATTGATCCTTAGAGGACCGGTGTGTATCCAGTGGATGTCTCACTGGTGATTCGATTTTCACTGCAGACCATACACATATTTCCAGTGCTAAAATTTAAGTAAAGACTTGAACCAAAGACAACCCTGAAAAACTCTCGTTTCATACTACTGAGATGCTCACTTCTACAAAATTGTTTCCAATATTGCTTCACAGCAGTAAGCAGGTTATAAATGGGGCCTAATGTAATTCTACATTCCTTCCCTTTTTGTTTTCATTTGTCATTGCCAGTTAAATGAAAGGTGAGTCCTTATAAGTTAACACAATAGTTTAGGACTTGTTTTGCTCAGTCAGCACAACAGTAAATAATCAGGGGAGCTCAGCGGACAATCAGAACCTCAGAGGATGCAATGCATGCTCTCACAAACAGATTATTTGAGAATTATTATTTTTCACAGGGCAGTTGCCCTGCAGGGATAAGTACAATTCAGACCCAGGGTATGGCTTTTACCAATGGAAAGCTGTATAGTAGTTTTCCCCACCTCCCTAAGGTGCTTTCACTTAGGAAAACAGAAGGAAAGCATCTCTGGTATCATGGAAAGGAACAGTCAGAAGAACTGATTCGGTGCCACTTGGAACTGTCCTATCCCATGAAATAGTTTTTAACAGCATTCACAGTTACCAAAAGGACACAACATACCTCCCATATATATATATATGTATATGTTTCAGGAAAAGAAACAAGAGAAAATCAGACTGAATTGACTGAGATCTAACTTAAGCTGCTAATTAGAAAGGAAAAGGTGCAATTATTGCTGCCTAGAAAGAAACAGAAGTAACAGGATACCTATAGGTATGCATTGAGTTGTTTTTTTTATTAAAGGCCAAGAGCAACTATGGAAAGTTTATGAAACTGTTCCTGCTGGTATTATGAAAACTTGCTAGTGATTAACTGACAATATAAAGCTTGCTGGAAACTTCTAACGAAGGGATCTCAAGCATTCACCCAGAGATACTTTGCAAAACGCTAATAGTTGCACCACAAATGCATGTTTCTTGGAAGGAAGGAGTCAATATGCAATCAGCCAAATCTTTGTTATGAATGCAGTTTGGTGTCTGAGTGACTGCTGCCCTTTAACAGGTCAGGGTACACAAAAGGTTCAGTGACCCCCTGACCTAACAGCGACACAACCCCCCATTAGGCTCAGTCAATGTAAATAAGCAGAACTGACAATACACTAATAGGCTGCCTCTGGTCAGCCACGGGTACCTCTGACCTTAATGAAGACCTAAATCAATTAATACTCCAGGCAATAAAGACCTCTGGCTGATTAAGTTAGATAGAAATAATCTTTTCTAACGGGATTAAAGCTGCAAGGTGGTGAACTTTTTATTCAATATATGATAATCCTATCTTCCTAGGGCCCTCTTGTTTTAGATAATGATGGCAAAATTGCTTTTTGCCATGTGACATCTTTTATTCAACTGACTAGTAGAAATAAACTTTTTAAAGGCATTTAAAGGTAATTGAAATGCTTGAAGTTCACAATATGAAAACAAATTGTATCTGACTAATACGATTCTAATACATCCAGCCTTCAATATAATCCACATTTTTCTTGAACTGTTACAAATTTATTGTCTGAAAATTCCAGGAATGAGTTCATAACACATACTTGAGTTTGATACAGGCTTTCTTCTGAGAAAAAATGTGTAGCCACCAGTAGCTAAAGGATGAAGCACATATTCCTAAATAACAGTAACAATAGCAATAATCAATTTTATTGTTAACCTTGACCAAAATTTTTTTTAATTTCTAAGACTTGACATATAGCTTAGTCAAAACTTCTCATACTCAAAATTTCAGAACATCATACTCAAAACTTCAGAACTTCCCTCTGGATTTTTTTTTCCCTTAAGTCAAAAGACTGAATAACAATTAAACAATAGCATATTATGGCTATTTTATTAAACTAGCTGCAATATTCCCACAGTTTTAAAGGTTTCATAACTCAGTTTTCAGATGCAGTGAGTCCATTTGATTAGTTCTCATTTTGGCATGGATGTTTCAATATGTATCTGATCACCTAAACCACAAGACTACAAAACACTTATCATTTTGTATTGCTCTTCACCATTAAAATTTATTTTGTCAACGTGTATTTTAAATTTTTTCTCTTTGAATTTATATATTTTGGGATTGAAAATTCATAGAACAATTTTTTAACAAGAAGTTAAAAAATATTGTAATTTCATAAATGCTAACCTAGGTTGTATTTTTTTTTCTCTGCAATTTAAGAAAATTAAGATGCATCATCCCGCAGTCATACTTGACACTGAGCACAGTGTCATAATGCCATCAACATACCCCAAACTTTTGTGCATTTCCTAATTTAAACGATTCCAAGGAGAAGTATCATGTCACACAGTATACAAACACTGAGCAGCACAAAACCTGCCAGTTCTTTAATCTCAAGAGTGCATCTGAACAAGCCACAATACTGTTATGAATACTAAACCAACATAACGAAAATCTCCTAGTCATACTCTATACTTCCCAATTGTAAACACCTCTGCAATTGTCTAAAAATCAAATACCTCAAAATGAGCCTTTTGAAAGTGCTGGGTTTACAGCATGCTAATCTAATCTAATGTAATCTGCCTCATCAAATACATTCCTGAAGCTCTGTAGTACCTTGAAGTTTAACAAAATGCTCAATGTACACACTTGAGAGGGATGATCAGGTCAAAAACTTAAGAGAAGGTAAGATCAAAGTCTTGGCATTAAACTAATCTTTTAAATATTCTATCACAGAAAATAGTAATAGTTGCACACATATTTCTGGCATTGCATTGGTTATTTTTAAATCTTGACCAATGTCAAATAAATTTTATTCTGCTCTACAACTGACAGAAATAAAATCCCCACACTTCTGATTTACAGAAGACAAAGATTCAGAAACGGAGATTTTCACAAAGAAAACCCACCTCAAAAACTGTCATTTGTATTCCAAATGAGAATTAGACATAAATCAAAAATAAATGCAGTTTTTAAAGTCAGAACCTATAAACACCTAGAAAGAGTCCAATAAAGTGGGTGAAAAAGGCTTGCCATCTAATACATACACGTGGGCATGACAGTTAGTCTGAAATCTTCTCCACAATTCTTGTTATAGTCAACTTGGCATCTTCAATAGAGAGAGGAAATGAACAAAACTGAGGTGAACATATTCTTTACTTAATTTGCATATTTTGACCCATGTGCTATACTAGTGCCCAGGGTACACATAGTTCCTTCATGGAAAATTACAGTAGACAGCTCAAAGACTTAATTGCCATAGCGGATAAACTGTTCTCCACATTCTGCAGGGTGCTTTCTCCTAAATATAAAAAGAGCAGTCTCCCTATTTTAAAATGAGCAAGCTAACAAGAGTATTAATCTTTGATGCATTTCTTCCCTGGGACAGTGGAATTCTAGTCTTCATGACTATTAATCTGCCACCTTTTACAAAGCCTACCATTCCTCTCAAGCTTTTGAAAAAAATCACAAGTTCTCACACAACCACATTAGCAAATCTGCCAACTGTGAAAAATTGCAGAACACTTAGCTTTATGAACATACCTTATCTAAAAGATGGAGTAAAACCTCCAAACTGATTAACACTTCCTCATTTATTATTCATGTCCCTTCAAATAAAGATGCCAAACAAAACAAATTTTTGAAAAATGTACTCAGATGAGTCTATTCCTAACAACTGGGGTTGGGAATGAGACACTTAAATTGGCATACACTAGAAAAACTAAAGGCCTTGTCAGGGTCCAGACAAACAAGGCAGAAGAGACTTGTATCCAACAGTGCAAAGTGAGAGAAAAGACTCAATGTGGACATGAACTCTTGAGCAACGGATACCACATTTTTAGAAAATGCATATTACGTCCACTGCAGGTGATTGTGTTTTTTTAGTGAATTATATATGCAGAGATAAAGGAGGATAATGTTTATAATTCGTAAGGATTCTTAAAATATCTGATAAGGCATATTTGGAAATTATTTTTTAACTCTCCTAATTATAAATGCTGTTAACTAGCTGATAGTCTGTAAGGAGAAAGTAATGAAAATGCCAATGTAACTGAAGTGGGGTGCCGTAGGGATTGGTATTAGGCTTGATTTTGTTTAACATCTTCATTAAGTCAGTGAAAGAAGGGATTAACAGCATGATAATGAAACCCACAGAGGATACTAAATTGGAATGTGCACCAGGAGAAATAATAAAAATGGACACAGATAGGTTTGAAATAAAGGCAGCAAATAAAAAAATGAGACAGCTTAGGAAAAATGAAAATTCATGCCAGAATATATCGCAAAAATATTTTGAAATACAGATATTCAGAAAAAGGGAGAAAAATTGACTGAAGAACTGTTGAACAGTTTATATTAAAACATAACTTCTCTTTACTGGAAGCACATTCAGTATAGGACAAAAGAAGCTGCAGTCTTGATATTGATCTAATCAAAGAATAAAATCTTTTAATGCTCCCCAAACTGGTATCATAACCTTTACAAAAGGGACAACATGACTACCATATTTCCAAAGGAAGACTGTAAAAGTTCAGGTGATATCAAAGCTTCAGATGATTCTTCAGGCCAACTCTTTTTTCCAAGAGTGTTTTGATTTCTTCATTAACACTGTTTTTCAGTTTATAGCTCAGCATAGAAGCATTCAAATTATGATAAGCATCTTAATCTGCCAGGATACAGATGTTAAAAATTATCTCCTCCTGCCCCACCCCATTTTTGCCCTCCCCTTTTAGGTGGAAAATGTCTAGAACTTTCATGAGCTTACCTAAGCATTTTTTTGGAGTTTCCACACAGTTTATTTGTGACTTTACTATTTAATTCTAAATTTATTTTCATAGCAAAAGCTTTATAAAATATCATCAGAGAAAGATATAGCTGGCATATTCACAAGATAATCTTCTCTCCTCAATTTCTACATTTTTCTATTCTCTACAATTTTTCTACAGTTCTAGGGAACTGGATAGCACATAAGAGAGAGAGGTTATAGGGTAACTATCCATACACACACTATCTAAAGGAAGATAAAGACAAAAGATTAAGTGAGGTGATTTCCTTAGCTACCTATATATGTTAATATTACAGACTTTGTCTTTTCTACTTTTATCCTTAAATACACAATCTACTTAAAAAGGAATCTCATGGTCTCCTTCCCACATTAACAGAAGGTTCTACTGACAATTTCCACTTACAGTAAACTAAATCACCAGTTCAACTATCATTGCAGTGATAAAGCAGTCCAAGAAAGCACAGTAGAAATTTCTAGATTTAAATTTCTATTAACAATAAGGACAGTACTGCTTAAAGCTGCACCACTGTTGTGGAATTCGGCATCCAAGGAGAATCAAGGCCCCAGTCATAAAATCCTATAAAGAGTGAGGTTTTCTTTCCCTTTCCTACCTGTCTACAATCCGTATTCATGCCAACTGTCAAATAGTTTAATGTGATTATAAACAGAAGAGGGACAGATAGGCAGAGAAAATACTCTGTACTGAAAAGTGAAAGCTGTTCATCACACGACAGTAATTCACAGTGTATGAAACACATTAACACCGTGACATTCTATTCTTACAGAAAAGATTTTGTTCCCAGCCTTCACTTGGCTTAATATTCTTACTTGAAATGTGCTGTTTGTGATTGTCACTGGCTACTTTAAGAGGGTTTGGATAACTGGGAGATGAGAAAGAAGCAGCTGCATAAAACCAAGAAACAGATAACTGAAAACAAGTAACTACAGTAAGCTAAAAGTAATAGTTCTCATTCTAGCCATAGAGTGTGGTTTTGGTTTTTTAGCTTTTTTGCTTTTACCCATCTTCTATGTATAGCTACTCTCACACGGATTTTACTTAAATCCATGACGACCTAAGCAATAACCAACACTAAAACAGCTTAATGTATGACAAAGATTATTTAGTGCAGAAGCCAAATTTATAATACCTATAACCACCAGTTCCCAGTAGAAATAAAAGGAGACATGTTAATGCAGCTAGATGTACCTGTACAATATACACAACAATAATGTATATAAAATATAACCTACATGACATATAGTATTTATCACAATCCTCTGCTTATTTATTAATATTTCAGTGATAATACTTCCTTAAATAGCAAATATCTTTCTCTAGGGATACATCTTCCAATGCAAATTTGCAAGTCAAGTTCTGATTATACTTACAGAAACTGAAACTTTCAACAAAGCTGTTGTAAGTATATACATACATACTTAATATTCTTGGCACAACTCATGTCATATTACCTTTTCTGCATCTTCAATTAAACCAAGCTTGACAAAGAAATCAGTTTGGATATTAGGGACTCCTTGGTATGAACTGCAAAATCCTACTAAATCCAGCAGTACAGCAAGAATCCATAGCTAAAATTCTATGTTCTGAGCAGTAAGATATGACCTGATCTATAAATTTAAAGAATTTTTAATTTCACAGTGATGATGTACCATACACTCTCATGTAATCTGAATTACAGTGTTTATGAAGTGCAATCCACGAAACAAAATGCACGAGGAAATTAATGCCTTTGTTAAATGCATACTATTAACTATTTTAAAACCTAAAGATTCCTAACAAAACAAAATAAAATTAATGGAAATTAGTGAAACACAACAACAACCTTAGAAATACACTAAATACCCTCATCCACACACATTTTCACAACACTTATTTGCTGTATGCTTAAATATTGACCTTTTAGCAGAATTGTAGTGTGGACAACATCCTCATATAAAGTAGTATTAAATTCCTAACCATGCAATGAGGCAGAATTTACTATGGAGCTTTCAGTGGGCAAATATTCACTTAGATCAGCAGCACTTCAAGAAAAGAATTTACTTATTGATAAAGTGGTAACTTGCATTTAAAAATCAAATTTCGGTAAAAAGAAATTATTTTAATTCTGTTTAATAATTAGACTATAACTGCATTATAATTTCATATATTCTGTATGGTAATGCATATTCATCTGGGTATGGAGTTACTATCTCGCATTATACATTTTCTAATTTTTTTTTTGGTAGCTTTTGGTTTTGCATATGTTCAACTTGCTCCTTTTAGTATTCATTTTCATGGAACTTTCTAAGTGGTTTAAAAGGATGAAAGTTGAGAACTGGAAATTGCATTATATTGAAAATATATTCGTAAGTAAAAAATTACTAATAAAATACCTATACAAATATCTCTTTTTGGGTCATTTAAACTGCAACTGTGTTTCTATCCATCTTACATCATCAAGTGATGTCAAGAACCAGTGCCTGCAAATTTACTATGTGCTTAGCCTTTTTGTTTGCATTATTAATAAAAGTAGTTATTTTGCTAGCAAAAACTAATTACAGAGTCAAGCTCACTGATATAGAAAAATGGGTAGAAAGCCAAATGTTGAAACTAAAAGGGGGTAATAAGAGGAAGGGAGGGGCAGCAAAGAATAATCTAGCAATTAAGTTAATCAACTGCAATATTGCTGAGACCCAGGTTCAAATCCCTTCTTTAGTATTTTCATTTTGCCTGATAATGATAGTGCTGTTGGGCACTCCAGGAAGCACATATCTTAATATCTTCTACTGGAACTGTTCTAATTTGTTTAAATAAATTCATGATCTTGGATAATATAGGATGACGTGATCCTGCTCTATGATGAAAAGTATTAGTTATGATGTGCAAAAGGTTTATAATGAACTTTAAATCAAAACTGGTACATGACTGATTAGGATTTCTATCTTGATAGTCTAACATTATCCAAAAAGGAAATTACAAGCATTTCAAACTGCTATGAAATGGTCATTGTTACTTTACAGTTTTTGAAATGATAAACATTAAACACTATGTAAGACACGTAAGATAGGCCTTACATTACAGAACATTCAGGCAGATAATTCTGTATGAATAGAGATTTTGTGAAATATTTAGATTACTTCAAAAGACACTAGATTACAAAATAAAAACCGTGTTGGGGAGGGAGTTTTTACCACACTTTTGAAAATAAAATAAAAGTGTTCACACAAGCCTATTGTGAACATGAGATGGGATCAAGAAGTTCTCTTGGATGTATAATGGTTAAAACTTAAGCACAGAAATGATTAATTAGAAACAATATCAATGGCATTATTATCAGAAAAGCTTTCAACTTTTAATTTGAATTTTACAAATAACCAATTGAGTATCTCTTCAAAAACAGAGACTGTATCAAAGTCTAAAAATTATGCCGAGAACAGTTTAAATATCTAATACTGCTTTTCGAGCTAAGGGAAATTACAGGTATGTTACTGAAAACACAACCTTGCATGACAATGAAAATGCTTAATGTTTTGCTTGTTCAGCCCAACAGAATGAGATTCTAATTACCAGCTAAACAGAGCCCAGTATTCAAAAAGTATGCAAAAATTCCAAAATTTTCTGTGATGGAAACTGTCTCATATAAATTTTACATTCTATTTCTATGACATAAAGATTGAAGTTGCCTGACTTGACCGTTCACCTACCATTTTAAGTTATTTTTCAGACTGGGTTTTGTTGTTAGGAAAAGTTTGGCCTAAGTTTAATCATCACAAATTATTTGTTACCAAGTCCAGTGAGGCATAGTTCACACACAGAATTGTTCACTGTGTGATTCCAGAGTTCATGTTTGGCAATGCAACTGCTCACAGCATTTGACTCCAAACCTGAGTTTCTGACATTCAGATCTCAACGAGTTAACTCATATAGCTCTCCAACAAAAAACAATTACATGTTTTTGCAGAAAAACTATCACATGCTGATAGTTAATAATTAAATGTTAAAACCAAAGAGAAATGAACTGTTTCTGTGATGCATGTTTTGAACTTCTAATAGCTAGTCTGATTCTTCAGAAAAATAGCTGTGCTACAATTAAGAAGAGCACTAATGGGGAATGGAGAAGGGTATAAAAGAATAATGCGCATAATATGAAGAAAGGTGGAGAAAAAGAGTTATTCCAACTGCTATTTTTATGTCTTTAATGCTAACTCAATATCACAGATGTTTATGTAAAGGAATGTTTTTCACTGTATACCCTGGCCTTGTAAGGTGATGTAGTTAATTTTATGCAAACCTCAGTAAAAGCAGAATTTGCACCTTGCAGGACTAGACTCTGTATGCAGAACAAGGTAAGAGGGAAATTCAATTGAAATATACCGTTTAAAACATCATTAGAAAACAATAAATCAGCTCAACACCTTCCCAATACAGGAAATTGAGAGTTAACCAGTGTACCCAATTTTAATTTTTTTTTTTAAAGGAGGAATAAGTCTGCTATAGGGAGCTGCTTTGATAGACCTTTGAAGGTCTTCAAAACTCTTGCTAATATGTTATTCTCTCAAAAATATTCCCATAATTCTGCTGTCTCCCATAATTCCTTGCCTCGAGATTCATCTGTCAACTTTGATGCATCTTTTAAAGTACCCCTCCAAGCCTAAAAACCATGACTACAGACCACAGAAGAGAACTCTTTGCTTTGAAACTATCTGATCAATCAGAAGATCATTTACCTGCAAGCATTATTTGGTGAAGCTAAAGCGGCACATCAACCAGCAGCATCTGAAGGCTGAGGCAGCAAAACGTCAACAACAAATTGTCATTGGCATTCCATTTATGAACCTTCAAACAGCATCAGATCTTTTCCATGGGAAACCAGATCAGGTCAGACTGGAGCTGAATATTTCTTAACAAGCTAACCATCAAAAGAACTTACGTTTTGAATAAAAAGGCTATCATTTGTTGATTTGAATATCAAAGGGATCCACTGCAAACTCCCAGTCTAGAAAAACCTCCCTAAGCTACACCAGACAGGTGTTTAATAATCTATTATTAAGGCACTATTTTAGGTTACTCAGAATCATAAAAAATAGCTGTAACTGTGAAGCTGCAAATGGGACTGCACAAAGAAATGAATGCTATTAACATACTATTAACAATTCAAAAGAATGAGTTGACATACCAATCAAACTTGTTAATTGACTGTCAATGGCCTGTCCCTGAATATACAACATGACTGCATTATATATTTCAAATGCTGACAGGAAGACAGTTTCATTTGCATTAACTTCATAAACTGATCAACAACCAAACTGCCACATACATTTATAATGGGAAGCTGAATCATTTCAATATTCATGCAGCTCTGTAATTGTAAATTAGGTGCTGGCAAACAATACAATACTGTACATACTCTAAAATATCCTAAATTTCTCTGACCTACTTTCTTTTTTATTTTAAAAGACACTGAAAAAAAGTTGTCTCTAACAGGGACGATTATTACTTTAATTTATGGTTCAAGCCTTAGGCAAAATTTGTTTGCAACCTAGTTTGCAACCATTGTTTTTAACTCTAGATGGATAACTGGTCCATGATATATGAGGCACACAAGGTGATGTAAAATTCTTCTTGCTTTAGTTCTGTGCAGTGTAAATATCATTAAAATACAGAGTAAATCTATAAAAAACCAAAGTGAATGAAAATATGTACTATTTCCTTGCTATGACACAAAGCAGATGACAGCAGTGAAACCACTGAAGCTTTCTAATTAGACATTGAAACATGTAATTTAAAGTGGAAAGTACTGTTCTTGCACATCCTTCCTTGTGTCCTAGAATTTACTGCCCTCAGAGGTCCTGTCTATATAAAGTATGTTTCCTAAAAATATCTCATAATTACACCCATTCAGTTTCATTGGGATTGACAATGATAGTAGCTGAAATGGCTGTGATAGTGCTGCCATTTTAGCCAAATGGTTAGTCAGACATACAAGTCACAAATCATGGGAGTTGAGAGCAAAAGTGCTTGTGGCGCTTCCATATTTCTGCACATATTTATCCAGCAAAAATGACCAAGGCCTGATAATAGGAGGAAGATGACACAAAGAATTCCCAATAAAAGGCATGGGAAAAAAATGTTCATTTTCCTGGTTAGTATCTGATCCTGCAACACTTAATAGGTTGCACTTCTGCTTGCTGAAAAATATAGTTCTATCTAAACTAACAGAGAAGCTTTCAAATGCTGTCATTAATGACTGTGTGCATGAATACCAATTTGTATGCCTTACCCATATAATGAAGATATGAAAGAAGAAACTCGTTTTTATTTGTTCTTGAAGTGCTATTGGCATATTTGTCACTGTTTATACAGAAATACTAATATCTCAGTCACTTTGAGAATCAGAGAAATAAAGCTAAACAGAAATGTCGTAAATGAGGATTAAATCATGTGGGTCTGAAAGTGTTCCACTGAAAGCTAAGTAGTAATTGATCAAAAATTCCATAACTGTCAGGTCAGTCACGTTCCCTCTATATCTGTATGACCTGGAGGTAGTATAAGTTTTAAACGTATCAACTGTAAATGCACGTTGTCTTCTTTTCCCCTCTTTTATTACTACTACTTTCACCCTGTCAATCCAACAGTCACTTCCCTGGCTTTAAAGTTATTGCAAGAAAGAGCCAAGCACTACACACCAGCATAACCATACAGATATTATATAAATGTCCAATAAATCTGCAGTCATGGCAATCTTCTCCTGCATTTCCTTTCAGATAAACAATATCAAAGGACAATTTCTCTGCTACCTAGGTGAGTTGCTATATTTTAGATTTTATTATTTGTAAGACTGAGAAGTAAAAAATATTCACATTTATTGTTCTAGCAACCTAAGTTGAAGAGTAGAAAGACTAACAAATGGAAATATAAAATCTTTAGAAAAACTGAATATAGGAGCCACTGGGGTGATGGCAGTCCCAAATCATCCTAACTGGTAATCATGAAAGATTACTTATACTACAAACTAGATATTAGCTTTGATATTTTCCCTGAAGTATAAGCTGAGTAACTGTCATACTGAATAACATCATATGATGGGTACTGCTAAGTTCTTACACTGACAAAACAAGGATCATTAAAGCTTCAACATTCTTTCAGATAATCAATGTAATATAAGCAGCATGTGATTAAAAACACTTAAGACATGAAAAGTGTCAAGGTAAAGAACAGCTCATTACTCAAAGGATGTAGCATCTATAAATCCAGTCACATTTGAAGGAGCTGGTCATTTATTACTGCTGCTAATAGTAATACACAACTACAGTGAATTCAGTAATTCATGCTTCAAGATTTATAAACTTTGATCATAAAATATATACACATACAGAGCTAAAATACATGCACATATAAATATTACTGTAACAGAAATGGTGTGATGTATGTTCACATTTCAAAAAGACACTTGATTAATTCTAAGAAGCTAAAGTTTGTCTGTAGTGTTTCAAAATTTACATTTGAAATAGTGACATTCTAATTTACTCAAATAAACATTTTCAGTGAAATTTTCATTATATTAGCTGAAATCTTTGAGACCTTAAGTAGCCTGCAGCCAGCATAGCTTTTGTAGGTGGGATAAAAACTCCTGTTGAGAAGAATAAAACTTTCTATTATGCAGATGAAGTCTCATCCATGTGGGAAATGCTTTCTTGAAGATCAGCATGAGACTAGAAAACTAATTTGGACACAAAACTTGATTATTACAGTACTCATGATCATTATCTTTTAATTGGATGGCAAGCTTCTCAAATTCAGCTGTCTGTAGAAAGCTCACAAAACATTATGGACATTTCATATGACAAAAAGGCTTAAATCAAACGAATACTGAGCTGCACCAGACCATTTGTTTTGTATGAGGATGGTGAGTATAAGAAAGGTGTAACCACTGTTTTTGCTGAATGCATTACTGTCAGTTGCTGTGTGAGTAATGGCAAGATCAGGACTTGTATTATACTGTACTACAGAGATAGAGGGGTTCAAGCAAATAATCTCATTCCAAGTTCGTAACAAAACAACAAGCAGCTTAACATAAACCTGTCTGCATTTGCTATTTTTTATGGAAAAATTGAAATGAACAAGTAAAAAAATTATTGCAACAAATTTATGGTAACAAATAAATAATTTATTTTAGACAATTTTTGTGGATTAGATGCCTAACAAAGATATTCTAGCTTACATTACAGTCCTCTTTCCACTCCCACAGAAGAAACACTAAACCACTATTATAGCTCTTTAAAAAAGAGTTAATAAAAATGTATATTAAATAGCTCCCCCAGTTTGACTGAAAAGAAGAAAATATTAAAGACATAAGGTGTTCCAGGTTCCTGAGAAGTTGTGCAATATCAGTCCTCATTTTGGGTGTGAAACTACAACAATATTAGCATTGGCTGATACTTTCTTCTCACATACAGGTGCCAGGGAAAGTGCAGAAGGAATAAAGAAGCAATTCCATAAAGCTAGAATATGCCTTGTATTAAAAACATAGTTCTGATATTAGTCTAGTTACTGAGAAAGTAGGAGTAGCATAAGCAGGAAACTAACTCATTCATTACTTCAACTTTAGTATTACCACATAGGGAGACAAGTAAACACTCACATATACATAATACTAACATATCAGAGATTAAAACTTAAGCACTGATCAGGAAATACCAAAAATTCAGGTTACATATGGAAACTTCAGGTAGATTGAATGGTAAGTGAAATATAAATGCATTTGCATTATGAGTGTACATTTATATTATGAGTGTACATCTGGGAAGATAAACCCAAACTTATTAGCAGGACATTTAGTAAACAACCAAAACCAGTAAAACAATCAAATTAACAGACTTCAGCAAAGTTTTATTCCTTAACTTTAATGTTAGAAGATATTTTTTTTCCCCAAAAAATACTGGTATGTTCTTGATATTGCTTTCCAATTGCTATACTTATTCTTCTTAATAGATAAGGGATTTTTCCTGAGACAAGTTACAAAAAGGCAAATTTGAAGTTTCTATCCACAACTAACACTTTTCTTCTGAAGACTCTTCAACTCACTGTATAGGTAGTGATTTAAAAAATATAAGTGATTTAAAAATTTTTTTCTGAAATCTACTCAGGAACTATGGGACATAAGTAAACAACATATTTCAGCCCAGGGATTATTTTTTCTTAGTTTATCAGGCATTTTAAAGGATAAAGTTGGAAGAAAGGATGTTTTGTAACCATTGAAAACTTGCAATCATCCTATCTTCACATAATTTCAAATTTCATTTATTGAATTCAAATTTATTGCTACTTTTTCAGAATTTAAGAAAAAAAATAACTTTGCAGACTTGTTACTGTTACAAAGAAAGCTGGAACTTTGCACAATCTGAGCCACAGGCAGAGTTGACTGAGATTCTTAAGGCAATTTCTCAAATACAGAATAAGATCTGACAGATTCTTTCGCATGAGGGAAAGGCCCAGAAAGAAAATATTTGGCAAATGTTTAGTAAGACACCTATTTAAGGAATACTCAAGTCCTTTCCATCCCACTAACAGAAGACTGCTATGACTGTCACAAGAGGACCAAGTCCCAAATAAACATATCTTATAAAGCTCCCTTTTTAACTTTATGTGCTCTTTGTCCAAGGGCTGAGATCAATCTAAAAACTCCAGAATTTATATATATTTGATAACATTTGTCAAAGTCTAATTTGGCATGACCAACAAAATTTTAACAAAGTTAAACCAGCATGGAATAAAATCAAGTGTGTCTCATCAGAGTGTGTGTCATAGAACAGCTGCAACATTTGCAAGCTACATGACCCCAACATGAACAAAAGTAAATCAAACATTATTCAGTAATACAGTTGCCCTTAGTGCTAGTATATTATTTAATGCACTCATCCCACCCTTCTCAGGAATCCCATCCTGTTCAATTATAATTATTACAATCTCCTTTCTGCAGAGGCAGGGAACTGGCATGTATGCAGAGACATAAACAGAAGTCTGTTCTGCTGGTGGATTAGTCTCAACATTGCCAATCTTGCTTACTGGGCATTTGGACCTTGTAAGGAGAAGTTCTTAGGTGAACCCTCAAACAGAAAAGAAACCTTAACAATTGAGCTCTTTTAATGCCCCATTTTCTAAAACAAGAATGTAATTGCAATTTCTTTCTTCGTATGTATATTCATGACTTTTACTGCCATGAAATTAGCCTGTTGCAGAAGACTGGCATGTTAGAGATCTCAAAGTGATATTGATCATCTGTATCAGCTCTGTTTGACCTTGGACTGCTAAGACACTGAAAAGGGCCTCTTTCTCCTCTACAAGCTAAGAGGGTTTACTACTATCATGAAGGCACTGGGTATGTCTGTCTTGGAAAAATATGAATGAAACTAAAGATAACTACCTGCAGGTGCATAAAATGTATATATTAGACCTCAACAGAACTAGTCTGCTTTCTTGCACAAAACTAAGTATGCTATGGAATTTATAGTGTCTCACAACCAATTCTAAAACTTGATACAACTGTGGCCCTAAAATGTTAATTATGGTTTTAATCAATCTCCATGCACACAAACTGACTATTTTTCTAGAGTTCTGAGACTCCATAGAAAGAAAAATTAACAGAGAGAAACACAGTAACACAGAAATTTGCAGGGAAAGAACCAGTACATTAGAACAATTTATCCAGATCTGGAAAAGAAGTCTTGTATTTGAAACAGATATTCAGATGATTTTCCGTGAGCATCCCAAGATTTTTTAACCTTTCATGTCCCGTCTTACCCAGTTAGATCTTTGAGCCCAGACTCTCTGAATTAGCAGTAAAACAATGCATAGATGTCTAACATGAGTCTAGAAATGATAATATCATGTGTTTTGGAAAATGGCGGGTGACACTCCTAATCAGATTACTTTCTTCTTTCATTCTCAAAAAGATATTTAGTTGTAACTTATTCAAGCACATTAAAAACATTTTCATTCACAGCAAGGATTTAATAGTCAAGAATTTTTTCCTGAAGTATATGTGACTAATAGCTCTGCAGACTTAAACAGAATGTTTCTTTGCAAACATACGTAGCATCCCCCAGAGCTCTTGGAAGTCACACTGTCAGTAAAGCTTAAAGTTATTGTAGGGAGACACCAGAGTTTAGTCTCCAGGACAGCTGAGTCATTTGCTTCACAGCTGACAGAGTACTGCAGTGTAGTCTGAAATCTCACAGTTAAGTCAAAATTGTTAAGCATAATAAAAGCAGTAACCCAGTTTGAAAAAAGGACATAACATAGTAGTTTTAAGCTTTTTTATAGAATCACAGTAGAAGGTCCTATAATGATGAAACCCCAAGCCTTGCAGTATCCATGGATCTGACAGCATGATCTCTAAACCACTGATGTGCTAAAATGCAAGCCTGCAAGTAACATTGATTCATACTAGTTTGACCCTCCTGATACTTGAGGTTTAGAAGCCACCACCTAAATAACACATAAAAATAACTTATGAAAATACACAAAATGTTTTCCATTGTTCGTCTCAAGCCTGTCTTAAGCAGAAATTAGATCTCTAAGGGAAAGCCTATCACACCTGAAATTCCTGCCCAAAGTCTTAAGACTGCATAAGTTTTCAGAGTAAGTTCTCCTTAGTACTTAAGGCCTTGCATATATGCATATGCTTCAGACTTGCCCACACTAAACATCTCTGGACATTCCCTATATCTAAGTGGTGACACAATCTACAAACTGAGTTCTCTGACTCTGTGTCTTCTGCCACAATAAGTTCACAATACATTAAGGTCCTTGGGTCTTTGTTCAGCTGACTTTAAAAAACTTACTACAAGACAGCAAACTGGAGAAACCTGACCAAAGGAGTACTTTCTGACATGAGTTCCATGGTTCAATTCTATGGAGCAACATGGTCTTTGGTATAGTTGCTTTTTCAGCTGAAACAAAAAATCGAATTAATCACAGACAATGAAATGAAAATTACAACCATGGCATCACCTAGTACAGTGTCATGGGGAAGTTTCACTTACATTTATACCTGTAGCAGAAATTTAATCTCCTATTTTAAGTGAGTGCTATGAGGAATCTCCTTCAAACTAATAAAATATTTTCAGTTGAAAACACAGACTTCTTGAAATTATACATAGTAATCAACTGGCTTCTGAATGAGTTAACTTTATGGTTTTAATTATAAGTAAATCTCACATCTGTTTGCCTCAGTCCTCATCACAAATAAACAGTAAGTATCTTTAAAATATTTCAAAATATTCAAAAACATTCAAAACAAATCTTTTAGTATACTATTGCCAAAAAGTACTGCAATTACACTAAAGTTTTAAAGTTTTTTATAACTAATTATTGTAACTATATAGGTACTTGATCTGAAAGCCGGAGTGAAGGTTAAAGATGCAATAGAAATTTCTGGTTTTGCCTAAACATGAGCTTTTCAAAGTGAAGGTTAAAAACAGTATCTTTATGGATCTTCCATCTACTGTTTATTTTATGAATGTATTTTAAAGGCAATATCTTTAACACCACTACAGCTGAAATAAATATCTGTCTTTATTTAGCACTTAAATGGCTATATTTTCATCACTTTTTTTGAGGGCCACAGTTGCATGAAGACATAATGATAATCAAAATCTTAAATCTGGTAGCATATAAGTAGCTATCAAAAACCCTGCAACATTAATACAGAATATTTTATATCTTCCTGTAATGGGACACACAAATGTGAAATGATAAACCTGGAAAAAAAAAAAGTAACTGAGATTTCTCATTTCTGAGCTATTATTAAACCCCTAAAAGCTAAATGGATTTTTTCTGAGAAAACAATGTCTCAACAAAAACGAATCAGTAGAATCCCAGGCACTAAATTGTTGAGGAAAGAGTTGGTTTCTGAAATTCCTCTGTATCTTGAGAAGGCTCTGGACAAACCATTGCAGTAATTCACAGGCTGGTATAAATTTCAGAAGTCTATGCAAGTCATTTGAATGGGAGGAGAGCAGAAAGAAAAATCAGGTTGCATAAACAGGCTTATAATTTTTTTAACTTGTTTTCTTTTTTCGCTTTCTTTTGTCCATAAATTTTATTCTGCAATTATACATCTCCAGACATCTGTCAGGTCATCCAGAGTAGAAACTTCACATGCACTTGTGACTATTCTCATATCAGACAGGCCCACAATACAAGTATGCATCAAGCCTATGATGCACACACAGGAGAGAGTTCTCCTGTAAGACTCCTCTAGAATGCAAGAACTCTGCACATGATCGAACTTTTCAGGTTTATTTGAAGTTCTTCTGAATTATTTTAATAGGCTTGCCTTCAACTAAACCTTCAAGCATACCTACATGCTTAAAAGACAGCATTTGATTGAAAAAAGTTGCTTAGAAAATAAAAAATAAGTAAATAAATAAGTGTAAATGAATAAATAAACCTCAATTAAGTGGCTGGTGATGTAGTTACTGCTATAAACTTTCAGTTTAAATGGAATTTACCATATCATACATGTCATACCCTGTAAAGCCAGAATATGAGTATGAAACAAATAAACCTCAGCATTAAATCTCTAAGTTTTGCATTGATTCTTTATCTCTCCAACTCCTTTTAAAGGCTTCCTTCAATTTTTGTATTCCAGCATTCTCTATATACTCTGCTTTGCATATGAACCAACAGTGTTCGAAGGGTGACACTTCATTAATACTTTTAGCAAATAAGAATTGCAGTCAGTAAAAAAGATTCTTGTACCTTGGGTAAATTTCTTACCCAACCAATGCTCAGCATATCCCTAATACCTGTTTAGGACTGTGATTGGTGTATAATGGACCAAAGTTTCACTCTTACACTTACTTACATATGTGTAGCTTAGAGTAGAATTATATTAGCAAATCACATTCAATATTCAGAAAGTGTTGATGCAACACTGATGAACAAAATGAAAAATGCAGACCACAATAACTGCAATTAGTTATTCAACTTCCACAGGAAATCTAATTTTTCACATTTCAATATCTGTATTATACATGCATACTTCTGCAGTTTTGAGTCTCTCTTACATACAACCACAGCTTCAAATTTGCTTAGCAGCTAGCAGCTCCCATGGAGAAATGGAGAACTCAGAAAAATATAAAATTTTATGAACTGCAATCTTAGTATGAAAATACAGTTAGTTAACTACCAGTATGGTGGAAATAAAGTATTTTTGTTTTAAATTGCTCTCATACTGAGCTCTTCTGAATGTGAGTTAAATGACAAAGATATTTAGTTCTTTTTGCAGAGAAATCTTTTCCATAAACAAAAGGAAGAGAAATGAATATAGATGCAGGAATAAAAATTGTGCATAGGGCTAAGAAACAAGTATGAACAGTCACTTTTCCTGCTTAGCATAGAAAACAACAGAATTGTGAACAGACATATCGCACAGAGCTAAAATAAAGAATGGCAAAAGTGGTGGTGAGGTGCCAAGGCAGGCTAGCAGTGTTTCAGACCCTCCTCCATGATTTACATGTACTGAGGCTCTGTATGTACATTTTTTAAATTACAGTAATTAACTTTTTGATACTCTGAACAGGAGGGAAGGCTGGGGAAGCACACAGACAAAGAGGGATTCAGCTGAGAGTGTAATAAACTGAACTAATCACTTGGAACTTGCTCATCTTTAATCCGCTTTGGTCTTCCCTCATGGGACAGGAAAACACCACCAGTCATACTGGAGGTCTCACTCATCCATAGCTCTCTCTGCTTCCTCTCTTTTCAATTTACAGTCTTCCATGCCCTACATCAAGTACTTCTCAGAATAACACTACAGATTCAGTAAATGAGATGTCTGCAAGTATAGTTGACATCTTAATTTCCTGCAACATTGTTGAGAAAACTCACACTTAAGTAACTATTTTATGGCTTATCCATTTTATAAGAATAAATCAAAAGCTATTTATTTTCTTGAAATTTCTTCCAATTTTTTAGGTTTAAGAAAAAGATTCCAGTTCAGACCAAAAAAAAAAAAAAGAAAAAGTAACAGCTTTTAAAAATTATGCCAAATTAAACCTTGGCAATACTTGTTACTTTTCTCCAAACTCTGCAGTGCTAAATTAAAAATACATCTAAGTCAGTTCAACCAGTTAACGTTTTGCACAAATTACATACTCTTAACTCAAACAAGCATAAATGTTGAAAATGTCCTCCTTGCTACAACCCAGAGCGACATTGTTCCACAGATTTTTGCTACTTTGTTTGAGGACAGGGAAGTTCTGTGGAAAAGGGAGATTTTGCATTGCTCAGGAATCTGGGCAGAGTCCTCACTTTTCACTTCACAAATCGCAATAACAGTAATTTAGTATTAGTGCAATAATAGTAATGTCTAGTAATAGTAGTAATAGTAACATAATAGAGAGATGGCATCTTGAGCTGCACTCAGAGGAGCACTGCCAGCAGTTGAGGGAGTTGATCCTTCTCCTCTGCTCAGTAACATTATCACACCTAGAGTGGTGTGTTTGGTTCTGGGTCCCCCAGTACAGGAGACTGTGCAACAAAGGGCCACAAAAATTAAAAGACTGGAGCATCTCATCTATTAGGAAAGGCTGATAGAACTTGGACTATTTTGGTTTTAGAGAATTGCAGGCTCAGGAAGAGCATCTCAGTAGTATATATAAATAATTGAAAGGAGACTGCAGAGAAGGAGCTAGGCTTCAGCAGCCAAGCCCAGTGACAGCATTGGAGGCAATGGGTACCAAGTGAGACACAGGATGCTCCTGCTGAACATCAGGAAACACTTTTTTACTGTGTGGGGCTGAGCACTGGCATAGGTCACTCAGGATGTGGAGTCTCCATCCTTGAGTATGTTTAAAAGGCACCTGGACATCATTCTTGGCAACCTGCTCAGGATGGCCCTGCTTGAGCAGCAGGTCAGACAATATGACCTCTAGAGGTCTGCTCCAACCTCAACCATTCTCTGATTCTGTGGAATGTCTGTATGGACTGGCAGATGAGCAGGATGTCTGCATAATTCACAGCTCCATCCCACACCATTCCACATTTGAATGAATGTACCTCAGACATTCCTAGTCACTAAGAATAGTTTTCTCCTTGTTTCTTTGTCTAGTTGCTATTCCTCTCAATGCTAATATCTTCTGGTTTACTTTCCATTTGTTTTACCTTCTCAGAACAATGCAATACAGAATTAGCTGAATTGACAACAGACTGAGGACTGTACAATTTATCTGTGTGAGTGCAGTCTAGACTCAATTTACAATCTATAGATTGTGTATTTTCCCTCCCAGATTCTCTAAATAGTTTTACAGCAATGCAGTCAGAATACTATGTTCACTGTGTCTCACATATAAATGATATTACTTCTGCACTCCTATTTCTTCTCCCCTCATCCCTTTTTCCATTTTTACAGACCAGTTGAAAAGATGACGCAGAGGACGGACTCCTTGTAAAGTACTATCTGACTTAACTGTATTTTACTTCTGTCTACCAAAAAGGACTGACTGCCTCCTCCCCTTCCTAATCGTAAAACCTACAGTAACAGAATTTTATAAAATTTATTCTGGATTTCTAGAGAATTCACAAATAGTCTAATGATTTTAAACAGATGCTTTAGTTATGAATTCCCAAGAAAGAAAATTACTTAAACATTTAGCTTCCCTTTGGTTCTCTATATAATTATATAATTATGGGCCCATTATTTACATATTTTTTCCCTGAAGAAATTACCTACTATATGACATCAAAAGGTTTACGATTTACATCCCCATTACCTGACACCAAAACAAGTAATAAGGGGTCCATGCTGACCCTTGCACTGAGCCTGCTTTGCACCAATTTGCTTTCACAGAAAGTTAAAACATTGAGTTCTCAAAGGATGAGACCCACAGTCTCACTGGCCAGGAACATGAATTCCAGTAAAAGACTTAACTCCAGACAAATGGAAGGACTGCCCTCCCCCTGAATAAATTTTGTTCTCTTGCCTTCCATTCTCTCCACCTTCTCTTGAGTTGGGTGACTGGCATAACACACTAAGGATGCTAAAACAACAGACTATTCCAATGTCTGCCTTCAGATAGGGATTTTCGGATGTTCAGAAGTTAAAAACTACATTGGAAGCTCAAAGGAATCAGAAGAAGACAGGGATACATACGCTGTATTACAGAGGAATTGAATCTGAAGAATCTTTTAAGAATTCTAAGAATAGACAGAACACAGACCAACCAGCAATTTCTAGATCGAATCTGCACCATGAATAATTGGAAAACCAAAACTGGGGTTTTTTTATGCCAATAAACTGAACTTGAAATCAATGATAATCATAGACAAAATTTCTTTAGAACAAAGTAATTTTCAAAGAACAACAGTTTCTGTGCATAAGTCTTCTTTCATTTCATTTCTCTGAAAACTTCTAGATGTAGAAGCAATTTTTTTTTCTGAAATCTTTATAAATTTAGAAAAAACTTTGCAGTTTCCTTCTTATAGGCCCCTATTCTTCCTTTTGAACAGTATCATCTAACTTAATCCTTATTTCAGCCTTTTATGGATTTTAGAATGCCCCCCATTTACAAGAAAATTACACCAAATATCTCGTATTACATACTGCCCTTCTCCAAAGATAATAAAAAAAGAGATGTGTGAATTCTACCCAACACAATAAGCTACTGAATGGTGACACCACATGGACCCTATAAAATGTGCTAAATGAACCTTCACAGCCAGATATGGAAAACATGGAGAAAAATTTACATAACAAATATTATCACCTAGTATTTTTCAATAAGTTCTGTATATTTCAAGCCCTGCTCTCACACCACCAGATGTTGTATTTCTAGATTCTATAATTAAGTCACACAGGAAAACACTATCAATAGAGATCTTTTGCTCTGAATTTTTTAAAGATTACTTACTAAATCAAAATTGTTCACTCATCACCATAAGGGTACAAAACTCAAAGTCAAGCTATATTCGTGAAGTGACCAGCAGAAAAACATCAGTAAAAAAGCTGTAGAAAAACTGGACACTTGTTGCTTTTCACTCAGAAGTTACCAGAATGTATCTTAAGAATAAAACACCAACCAACCTTTAAATACAGAAATGCAAAGATTACGTGTTCTGTCATTTAAAAATATAATCAGTATGTATAACCCAGCAAAGTAATAAAACCACACTCAGGCGTCTAAACATTGTTTTTCTTCACAAATACAGTGCAATACTAAATAATACAGGATCTGAGGTTTTGATGCAGTAAGAGACACAGGCCTTTTTTTTTTTTTTTCAATCTATATACAAGATATAGGAGCCCTTACTTGTTACAGAAATTGTATTTTTTCTTCAGCAGTACCACACATCAATTATGATCCCTGACTAGCATAGAAATTTATCTGCAAACTTAAAGCTGTATACTGCAAAAAACCAAGATATCAAAACCTCACAGAATCTATACAGAGAGCTAATATTTTGCAGACAAAAAAATATTTTGAGTGATTTGGCCTGACATTATAAAAACACCTTTTTTTTTAATGCAGAACCCTATAAATACTTTCTTCCAAAAACCCACATCAACACACTTGATCAAATTGTAACTGTAGTGTTTCTAGTTTCACATGCATCTTGATTCTAGGTATGCAGTGTTGAAAGATTTATTTATGTTGAGTTGTACCCTAAGGTAATCCAGTTTTCAAAAATTAGGATTCTACAACATCAACCATCTGAAAGACAGCAGCCTGACAATCAACCTCAGGTAGGAAGAATTATTTGGATCCCACAGACAGTAAAGTAGGTCCTTAGAAGTGACAATTTCCTTTTTATTTTTCCCTCTTTTATTTTGTTTTTGTTATTAGACCCTCAACTCACAAATGCTCAACTGTCACAAATGATCAGTGTTACTGAACCACCGGCATTAATCTGTTGTTTGAAATGTATAAAGAAAGACAAATACAGGAGACATTGCAAAATGTCTTCCTCAAGTAGAACCAGATATTGAAATGATAAATAACATAGCCTATGAGCACTAGTTATAATGTTCTTGGGCAAAAAAGATTTCTAAATATCAAAGACTGTTGCTTCATTGTCAGATGGTCCATAAATAAACCATGGTCAATTCATGACATTGGACCTTTTCTTCTTGCTATGCTACTGTAAATAAGTGTGTTCCCCTTGCCTGTCTGAATTCTACATGCCTATTTCCAGAAATGCCGCAGCATGTAAGTAACACTGTCATGTCCGTTTTGTCAACTACATGCTGATTATCCTTTTCTATCTGCAGTTTGGGAACATTATCAAGGTCAGAAGCAATCGCTCAGAAAACTGATCCTGAAGCTCTTGTGTCTGATAATTTCTGTAAGGAATTTTCATAAATGAAATTCACAGTGCAACTGGGGAAAGATCCACCTTTCTTATATACTACAGAAAAAAAATTGTACCAGTAACTTGGCAAGTATCTAGTCAATGTGTTCATTACATGCATGCAATCCTGTCTTATTCCAAAATGACACAAGTCTAATTTACCATTACCATACATAACTTCCATGTGTGTTTGGGCAAATGCCCACCTCCTTCAACTCTCGTGACCTCCCCTCTTTTTTTTTTTCTTTTTTGACAAATTGGTTATGAGGCATTTACAACTGATGCACATATCGCAAAATTATTTCTGCCGAGTTTCCTCCATGACCTGCCCGTGGGACATGACATGCTCTGAGATGCATCGCTCTATCAAACTGAATCTTTCCAGGACAATGCAAATTATGACAAATTCCATCATCCCGCATTATGCGCTTCATGCTAATCTTCCTAATTCGAGAAAATCAGAAGGGCTTGCTGTTCTGCTGAAGGGCACGTTGTCTGAATGAATGATGGTGAAAGAACATCCACAGTCCCCTTCATCTTCAAATCCCAGCTGTGGCCACCTCTGTCCTAAAACCACTCTATGTCATTCTTGCATCAGAATAAACTCAAGATCAGTCCTTTGACAAAGAATAGGGAAGAATAATTTTTGGTTTTGGACTTCAATGGCAGTACATCTTTAGAAAGGCATTTTTATCATAAGTTTAATAACAAACTCTTCTTATTTCTTCTAGTCTGCTAGACTTTCTCAGTAGGAGTGCAACCTCCAAGAAAAGTTAAACTGCCTCCCAGAGCGCATTTTGAACCAATTTCAGCTACAGCTTTCAGGTAATCTCCAGTGTTGAGCACTTTTGTGTTTGGGACCTTATGCTGCTGACTCCAAGCAAACCACCAACCTGCAGCACATTCTTCAGAAAGTCCCCAAGACGAAAAACTGCTGCATCTCTGAATCATTCTTCACTGGCTCAGAAGGTGGCAGTATTACCACATGAAAGAAATTTGCCTTCTCCCAGTATTACATATCCACATCGCTGAAATAAACATGTTTAATTCCCAAAGAAGCATATATTTTATCCTGTGGCATAATTTACTTATAACATTAAAACTCAAACATGGAGCAATTTGTAGCAATAACTATGATTATGCTGCTAGTGGCCCAAATGTCACTGTCTAGATTAGGCTAAATGATACCTAGCACCAAAGAGCTTCTGTGATTTATTTTTTATTATCACTGGTAGAACTTGCATGCTTAAAAGGCTCCCCATTCAAATTATTCAGTCTTCTTGATGACTAAAGTAATCATAGAAAATCTTATAAAAATTATAAAAGTCTTAAATCATAACCACGCTTAAAACATATAAATGTTTTGGGCAGGCAGATATAGGACTATAGATATAAAAAATAAAACTTCGCAGTAAAAACACAATGCATATTCCAGAAGTAGAATTAAAATCTATACATTTTTGAAAATTAGCAAGACTGAAAGTTAAAATAATTTAGAATCAAGAAAAGCAAGGTACTGCTTTATGAAATAAAATGTACGTTTGAAAACATTCTCAGAAATGTTGATAAATATATTTATGAAACTGTTTCATGGAAAAGGAAAGAACAGTAAGATTTTAGTATAGTTTTTGCCTCAATTTTTTCTTACTTTAGCATCTCAACTAATGGGATCCTTTTCCTACCTATTTTTGTAGTCAGATCATTTCAATCAACAGAAACTCTGTCAATATTACAGATTATATTTCTTCTATGCTATTACTTCAAATAAACCCAGAATTTTTATTTATGAAAAACGTAGTGTAAGCCATACCTTCTAGTTCAATAAGCTTTTCAGAAGGAATAAACAAACACTCAGTAACCAAAATGCAGGCAAGTTTTGTTTTACATTTACAGTCTCTGCTTTAATGGAATCTTGCATAATTGGCCTGATGCTATACTGAGTCTTCATACATGCCTAATAAGTACATAGCACAGATCCATATTAAAGCATTACTAAGAAGAGACAGGAAGATCTTTAGCTTTATACTTCATTCCCAGTGAGACCCAAAACCTCAGAGGTAAACGACTATGTGAGCATCATTTCAGCAAAAGGCACCGGGCACACCCTGTGCATGCTGTGGCTTGTTGACAAGAAGCAGGGCAGGCAGACACCAATAATACATGAAGTGCGGTTCAGAGGCAATTAGGATCAGTTGTCAAGGCCAGGCCATTAATGAAAGAACATGTCAGAGGAGCTGGAGACTTCAATGGTTGAGGGCAAGAAGGCGATTTAGTGTGACAGATCGAGTCCTTCCAATGTCCTCAGTGGTACATGCTAATACCAGCCTTAACAACCTTTTGTGGCAGTGTATAATGCGACTAACATGGACTTTGATTCAGCAAAATGACTGCTGCCACTGTTAGTCTGTCTCATTCCAACAACAGTAAAAGCACTGCTACAAATAATTACCCACTTCCTTCTCCCAGCTTGTCCATTTAATGCAGCAGTCCTTTATGCATGCCATACTGTTTCTCACTAGAAGGTCACAACGTTTATCATGCTGCTTTCTTTCTGTCATGCCCTTTCTATTTGTTAATATAATCCAAAATTATCCTGTAAAACAGTTTTGTTAAAGTAAAGGGAAATTAACTATAAATGCAACATTACCTCATGTAACTAATAACAAATACAAAAAGAGCAAACCAAACTGGTCTGAAGGATTCACTAACTATTCTGTCAATTATGCAAGGAATATGCTGCAACATGAGATAAATATTCATCTCATAACATCATCCACTGGTATGGAAACTTTAACAACCATGAAAATGAAATCCTGAATCTTTATACATAATTTGGCACTTGATTGTTTTTCCTGTTGTTGCTTAATTAAAATAGTAGTCAGTACTACTAATTTTTATAAAATCGTACAGACTCTAAATACCTAAAACTCAATTACAGGATGAAAGGAAGCATAAATTTAGAAAAAAAGAACCTTAAACAGCAGTTGTATCATAGTCACAATACTAAAGTTGGGGACATCACTGAAACAAGACAATGCTGTGTTTTCTTTTCAGAAGACCTGATCTGTTTCTCAAAAAAGAGTTTTCAACTAAGTTAAGACTTCACAAACCATTTTCTTAATTACATTACATAATTTCTTAAAGAAGAGTCCTGGTATTCACTACATCTTTCAAGATCAATTTCTTTCTAGGGCTTCAATATTCTGTCCACACAAGAATATGCTATACCATGCATTTAGGTGACAAATTTGACTTCAGAAATGGCAGGATTAAAAAAAAGGTTAGTCATATTCACCAGAATTCCCCAAATATTTCAAGGGGGAATTCATTGATTTGTCAAAGTAAACACTGTCCTATCAATGATAAAAATGACTTTTTGAGCCCTATTTTATTCACCTTACATCAGATGATGTGGTTCTCCCCTATCACTTCTGTCATTTGGCTATGCCTGAACTGACCTTTCTAGAGGCAATACTTATCTGTGAGTGACAGGAGAAACTATCTCCAGCAGGATGAATTTCCTTCTCTCTCTTCATTTCTCTACACTTTGCCTACTTTCTGTCTGTCTGACTCATTTTAGTTGCTCCTTTTTTTTTTCTCCATCTCTTTTTTTTTTATGATTCTACAGCTAACCTCTTGTTAACCGACCTTTGCAAGCATTCCCTTTTCAACCCATAGTTTTAACCTTTTCAGTATCTACTTATTTGATGTACTTTACCATTTTTTTTCAACATTCTCTCTCTTAATTTTATTCTTTGCTCTTTTCCATTTCATTCTCTCCTTCACTTTTGCACCTTTTCCAGCTCCTCTTCCAACCAAAGTTAAGAGAAAAATCCCACTGACTACAATATGAATATGCTCTAATTAAAGCATTTAGCCCTGGATATACTACCAACCTGCGTGTATCCAACATAAGCAGCAATTGTTGGTATGTACGTGATTAGTATCAGTGGTATTTCTTTGACTGAATAATATATAAGTGATGGAACTGCACTGTACTACAATTACAGGTCCATGGTGCATTATGAGGAACACGAAGTAGAAATGTAATAGAGACAGAAGTGATCTCACACATTTTATCTACATATATTGATTATTTTGGATTGTGGCAAGTATTTACAAGTGAAAGCTATATATAACTTGTGACATATATACCAAGAATGAACATTAAATTAGAAGTTATGTATGCGGGTAACCCAATTCAGCTTTCAGATTTGGATTCAGACTAGCATTAAAATTCTATCTTGAAAATTGCGATGTCTCTACAGATATGCCAGCGATTTTCCTACTCTACTTTAGCAAAAGATTTGACATTTAAAAAAAAAAAAGATGGAGAGTATTATCAGACCAACATTTTAAAAAATCATTACAGTATATTGCAGTATTTCATAAAGCAGAATCAAGAGTTCAGGACTGACATTTAAATAATATTCTAATTGTTCTGTACCTTTTTATGCTTCTTTTTCTTTCATGTAACTATCATGACCATCAGAATTCTTTGTAAATAACTGCTTCAAGATTACTATTCTTTTTTGCAAATATTTTAAAAATATTTCCTGCACTATCAAACAATATTTTTCATTTAGTATCTCAATTTTTGATGATATGTTACCAGATGGTTTGGAAATAACAATATAAACATAGGAATGATAGATACCAATATTTAATGTAATGAAATTCTTTTAATGAAATCCTTGAAATTTCATGAAAATTTATTTTATGAAATATCATAAAATTTTACAGAATTTATAGATGCACTATGTAAGACATCCTTTTGAGGAATTATAACAAATATTTTCACATAAATTAATTAGCCTTTAACAAAAGTATACACGAGCATTCTTCAAGCAATTTGAAGAACTGAACACAAATAAAACTACAATATGTACATATTAGAAACGGTAATATTTTATAATCAAGATGTTTCTAAATTGGAACCATTTTCAGAAGGAAGGAAGGAAGGAAGGAAGGAAGGAAGGAAGGAAGGAAGGAAGGAAATACAGCACAGAGGTACAAAAAACCCCACTAAATGTAAGTGCAAAAAATCACAGTGAAAGAAATAAATAAAAAAATTAAAAATAAAATAACTTTGTTACCTAATACAAATGAGTCCTACTTCTCAATCCCTAAGATCACAAAATAATTTACAAACAGTTTTAAAGATATTTATGGGAAAATAAATTCAACACTGATATAAAGCTCTAACTGCAAAGAGAAGAAACAGGTCACTAACACTGTATACTAAAAATATAATCTTACCTAGAAGACAGTGAATATGGAACTTTCTCTAAAAATATATATCTAATTATACAACACAAACCTGATCAGAACTTTGGAGCTAGTTAATTTTTACCCTGTCTGGATTGTAACTGCAAACTACAAAACCCCTTTTTCAGTAAGCTCAGTGCACTTACTGAAAAAATTCATAAATTAACGTTCCAGAACCTGTATGAAGAAGCCACCAGAAATCCAGAATACACATACAATTACAATTTGGAGATACAATAGAAGACAAGTAACCAGAAAATAATTTCAAACAAGTAATAACGATGGAGGAAAAACATATAACACTTTGCAGAGACTTTGGTTGGCATTAAAAATTAAAAAAAAGGATGTAAAAAATTATTTTGTGGTGCAGAGATATCAAATCCTGATTCTTTAAGCCTAAAAGAAGTGAGAATCTGGGCATAGGCATGAATATAAGTTTGGCTTTTCCATTTTCAACTGCCCTAAAATGCAACAGTAAGGTTGACTAAGAGATTTTTCCATTTTCTGAAAATGTCGTCCTGTCTCATTACAAAGAGCTACTAAGAGAACGTTCCGTAAAAGGATCCTCTCACAGGATTTCAAGGTTGGCGCTTTTGTTAGGTTGAGAGAGTTTGTGCTGAGAAACAGTACAGCCGAACTCAGGGATAAAATGTGTTCAATCCCTGAAATGTTACCTAGAGTTGAGCTGAGAGTTGTGCCTTTCCAACAGCAGAGAGCATATGACAATGCTGTCTTAAAAGAATGATATTTTTCAAGTCTTTATGGTGGTAAAAAGAAACTTAGTCAACAGAAATAGAAAGATGACAATTACCTGTGATCCCTTGGATTCAAAAGGAAAGGGCGGGCAAATGGGAAAGCAGCTAATAATCTACCTTAAAGGATAGATGATCTCTTCAAGATCCATGGAAAACAATCCCACTTACAAGACAACCACTCTGTTTGCTTGCACTGCCTGAGGGAGATAAATCCCATGTATTTTATTTGCACTGAAGAAGTTCAAGAAGAGGAACAGTCTGAAGAGCACAGTGCTTCAATTCCCCAATTCAACATGTTTGTTGTCTGTGGTTTCAGCAGCAAAAACAACAGTTAAAAGAAATAAGGATTCACATTTAAAAGAGATGACAGAACAGACTAAAACGAGGTTGGTTGGAAAAAAAAGAGTTTGACACATTTTTGAGGTTGAACAGAATTTCAGTGTGTAATGATATGGAGGGGACTAATTTATCACAATCAGTTCACCTTGAACTTTCAGTACTACAATAAACATAAAGCTATGCTTATCTAGATATGTTGGTGTCTCAGTAAAAGAGAATTTCTCCAGAGAAGTAAAGGTACAGAAATTACTAAATTCATGTATTGAATCATCTAGTAAGTTTGGAATATCTTCTCATATAGCCATAAAACTGGATTACAGTAGAAAGCAAGAGACAAGCATATGGATATGGTAGGAAACAATGAGGAGGATAGAAGGGTTGGTCCATGTGAGGGTCCCAGTAGTACACAGCAACACAAGGCATCCTTACAAGTGGAATTTGGGCAAACCTAACTCAGCAGAAATACTAGCTACACAAAGAACCACATCATTGTTTCTGTCTGTGTGTGTTAATGAATGCTAGGGATGAATTATCTAGGGTATGGCATGGCTCACAAATGGTTAACCTAGTGAAAATTCTAAGGGAAGGAACATGAGCACTTCAAACCTGTCACAATAATCACATAACTGAACCTCTAGAGAAAGAGACAATGTTTCAGTTACTGAGCTCAACCCTCAGGCTCTCATGCATCAAATTCACAAACGAAAACAAACTGGATGGGGGATGGAAAGAGTTGTGGTGCCAAAATGCCAAGATAATGTAGTGGACTCAGATAAATTTGCCAATAGTGAATACATAATCATAAAAAAGATGTCTGAACACCAACTAGGGCCATTCCTGTAAAACATAGCGAAGTACAACATGAAAAAGTATGAATAGTGGGCATGTTGATAGGAAATAATGTGGGTGACTGGTCTGAAAAAATGCAACAGCTTTTGAAGCAATATACAAGGTGAGTAGACCTACCAAGGTATCAGTTGCACTATCTTTATAAAAACAGTGAAAACTATAGAGAAGAGGACATTTTAGGAGAGGAGGCAAAGGGAGAGAAAAGAAGATACTACTTAGGAGAGATATTAAAACAGGTAGGTTATAGCCTCTAAAGCATATGGAAGTTAAAGAAAGATAATAATGTCAACAACAGCTTGTTTATAGTAGAATTACTTTTTCAAAATTAGAATTACTGATTTGAGTCATTATTCTCACTTTCTGAAAATATTTTTTGTGAGTTTCCTTTAAGAATCAATACAGAGGTTGCAGAATGATTGTTTTATTAGAAATGTTTACCTGGGTAATTTTTTGTTCTCTAAAGACTTCTTGTACCATTCAATCTGGAGCGTACTGGTGGCTCAGTTTCACTTGCAGTTACCATGAAAACATTTGCAATATATTACAATCCTGGAAGTGCTAGTGTAGACTACAAAGACATTTAATAGGTCTGTTGTAGGGATTATTTACTTTAGAGATGTCTTGGCATGTTTTTCATTTAATGCTCAGGCACATCCTTTACTCATTAAGTGTATTTGGTGTTGCACACCATTGGCTTCTACCGACAAGCTCAGCAAGGTTAGAGGGCTGTTTGAACACCAGGGTGGATGGTTCCAAGAAGATTTTTCTAGAAAGATTATTTTTCCAAAGTAGGATGTTTTCTCTGTTATAGACGATAAGTGTGTGATGATGTTCTAAAAATTTAATAGACAGATTGTGACAACAAAGTTTTTACTTCCTAATACTGTATTTGTGTGGCTTTTTTCACAGAAGAGGTTCTATTGATTAAAGACACATTTTAGATGACTAAGACAAACATGTCACATGTTCAGCTTAGAACAAATGTTTTGTATAAGGGTCTGATTTTATATTGCATCTTTTAACAGTGTGGCACAGGTTTTTATTTTACAGAAACAGGTGGACTCATATATATCTATGTGAGTTTTTATATATATATGGAAGTTAACAGTCAGGTAACTGATGATAACATCCAGGAAAGCAATATGTATGCAGAAACATTCCAAAGATGGCTTGGTAGAAAGTTGATAATTATTGAATTTGTGGTGGAAAGCAAAATGGGAGTCTAAGTTTCAGTCAAGATAACTTTTGCATCTGTGTGTGTCAGATATACCATGATATCATGGTATAATTATTTAAAAGTTCTTTTTCAAGGTACCCAAATAAAGGGTTGGTTAAAATATAGTGGGGCTATATTCACATTTATTGTCCTATAAAATCTGGTACAGCTGAGAATAGTGGCAACGTAGTTGTACTAATAGGAAAATAGAGATATGTATTTCAATTTTTCAAAATTTTGGTCCTTTTCTTTTAAAGCTTCAAGGATGTCCCATCACAAGGTGGCATATGGGCATATAGACTACTGCAGTGCTTCTACAGAGGCACTGCAGAATACTATGAGGCTGTTGGTCAATAGGCTCATTCTGCTATGGAATCTGTGGAGAAAGTCTCGTGTTCTCTGTGGAAAACTTTTTTTTACATTTGTGTCAGACTCAGTTATACAGTCCACATGGTTTGTGATCACAACTGTGTATTTTACTATTTCTGTCTTAGCCACTACTCGGGCATTGAATCTAAAGCACTTCTCTCAGTGCCAGTTTTTGACTGTGGTATTTATTGCTGGTTATTACAAAGATAAATTAAGACAGTCATTATAACAGTTGAAGGCGCAATATTGTCTAATACAACATTTTAAAACCTATTCTTTTATGACACTGGTCATCTACTGGCATTTGTGATATGAAACAATAGCACTGGAAATGTCTTAATAATATGTTTTTTAAAAGAAAGTGATGAAAAAAAATGCTCTTGTTCTCTTCCTAACAATTATTATTCCTTAGGTTTCTTAGGTGGGAAACACTCATCTCTGCCAAGGACAGAACTGATTACCTCGTTTAGTCTGCTAAGCTTGTAGAATAAAGAGAATGTGAATAACACATCCAGTGCAGAATAATACAAAGAAAAGTGGGATTAATTTTGGATATGGTTAATTTTTTGTTGCTTCCTTTTTAATTCCTTTTCTTTAAAGCAAAATTTTAAACTGATTTTTGGCATCATCTCTCTTAAAGTAGGAAATAAATCTTCTGACTGGAGCAGAAGTATAGTGCATTCAAGACAGTGGATGAACTCCCTTGAAACAATGGGACCAGCAAGCAGAGAGCAGTGAGATTTATAGGTTTAAATTGTGATGTCCACTTTTTGGGACATCATAAAAGAAAAGTATCAGTCATTCACTTGTCCAAAGTTTAAGAGTGTTCAAAATACACTAAGAGTTACTGCTACTGTTAATGATTTGTTAAAGATTTTTCATTTGGGTAGAAGGTATCAGAATGGGCATGTCACCAAGGTTAGTGTCTCACTGGGAAAATCAAACCACTGACATCATATGTGCCTGAAGAGATTCATCCGGACTTCAAAACATTATGCTGAGTATTTTCTTGTCTTGCAATTGGCTTAATATGACTTAGGAAACTAGGAACCCTTTGGTTACAGATATAACTGCAAAGAGGGTCTCCCTTTTCACACTAAGCACTTTTCAATGCCTTGAAGCATTCTTTTGGACTTGATGGGGTCTAGGTGAAAAATAAAAAAATGTGCACAAAAAAGGATAAGTAGGAGCTGCATTCCAATTTAAACAAAACCCTTCAGATACAAAAGGACTGTGCTTAGAAAAATCAAAGCAATGGTTAGGAGAAATGGAAATATGACTGCCAGAACACTCTCAGTCATGCATTACACATGTTCAGTTGCTTGGAAAGTAGGATATTCAACTCCAACCAAGGGAACAAGCAGTTACCTCAAATGGGTTGCTCATAGTAAGCAATCAACATATGATTAATCTTCACTACTAAATCCCAGGCAGAATTTCCATTAATATCAATGTTAAAAGCTTTACACTCATAAATGGAAATCTCATACACAGAATTTAGGTATCTGAGCAGAACTCAATGGGATTCCTCCCACATACAGAAGTAAATTCACACATAACTGCTCACAGACTTAGTACAATAATAACACATTTCTGTAAAACTGCTAAATGGCAGGCCATCAACCTTCACATGTGTCATTATTGGGAAAACATTCATATCTGAGAATAATTAAGCAGCAATTACAGGCTTGAAGTTTTATTAACATATTGAAAAATAATTTGGTTTATGAGTAAACATAAGGTTACTTACATTGAGCATACAGTAAGGCTTGAAAGCTGACAGAAAAAGGTAGAAACCCAAACCACAAAAGCATAAAGGCTTCTTTCTCTTAGATAAGGAAAAAATGTTTTCTGAGATTATTTAAAAAACATTATTTTCTATTAAGCAACTAAAAAATTTTTACAGATCTACAAAGTAAGCTTCTAAGCTACTCTCATTTGGTGTTAAATTCAGTTAGAATAGAAACTTACCTGGGTTTTACAACAGTGAGTCCAGTGAATGGATAGCTTTCCACACTAGACAATTAGAAGAATGAAATACCATGTTGCCTTAAACTCAGAGTCAAATTCTGGTGTGATAGACAGATCCTAAGTTAATGTAAAGTCACAGTCTTTACATTTTTATTCACTGTTTTATAAAGCATTTGTATCATTCCTTTGAAAGAAAACCCAAAGATCTGCTCCTTTAAACTACACTTGAAGAAAAAAATGTAGAAGATGACTTTACTACCTTATGCAAATGCTTTTTTAAGATGCAAAAGAACTGAAATTTAGGCCCCCTTATGTGGGCACATGGGAGAGATCTCCCACTTTAAAGCCATGCTGCATATAAGCAAAAAAAAATCCAGAGAGCAAGGATGTCCTAACTCACACCCGAATAAACCCACTATACACACTGAAGTTAATATCTTTTGTCCACCACTTTTGAATCCCAATTTTAAACTAGGGAAGTAAGAAGTACCCTTTCTACAACCCTTGCAGACTAAGATTTGGGAACTGTGAACTCTTGATCAAATGTGCAGGTTTCAGGGGGCCTAGACTTAATTTTAGCATTTTCTAAGCAAGCCACAACTGCCATCATTCTCTCCTTATATTTAAGGTTA